>NW_027531015.1:1046101-1094012 GCF_008692635.1 Crocuta crocuta | reverse complement strand
CGTACAGAAATCGGTTGCATTTTTATACACTAACAAAGAAGCAACAGAAAGAGAAATCAAGAAACCGGTCCCATTCACAATTGCACAAAAAACCATAAAGTACCTAGGAATAAACCTCACCAAGGATATAAAAGAACTGTATGACGAAAACTATAGAAAACTTATGAAGGAAATTGAAGAAGATACAAAGAAATGGAAAAACATTCCATGCTCATGAACAGGAAGAATACAGTTAAAATGTCAATACTACCCAAAGTAATCTACACATTCAATGCAATCCCAATCAAAATTGCACCAGCATTTTTCTCAAAACTAGAACAAACTATCCTAAAATTTGTATGGAACCACAAAAGACCCTGAATAGCCAAAGTAATATTGAAGAAGAAAACCAAAACGGGAGGTATCACCATCTCAGACTTGAGCCTCTACTACAAAGCTGTCATCATCAAGACAGTATGGTATTGGCACAAAAACAGATGCATAGACAAATGGAATAGAGTTGAGAACTCAGAATTGGATTCAAAAGTATACAGCCAACTAATCTTTGACAAAGCAGGAAAGAGTATCCAATGGAACAAAAGACAGCCNGCGAGGATGTGGAGAAATGGGCACCCTCCTACACTGTTGGTGGGAATGTAAACGGATACAGCCCCTCTGGAAAACAGTGTGGAGGTTCCTCAGGAAGATAACAATAGAACTCCCCTATGACCCAACAATAGCACTGCTAGGAATTTACCCAAGGGAAACAGGAGTGCTGATGCATAGGGGCACATGTATGCCAATGTTCATTGCAGCACTCTGAACAATAACCAAAACAGGAAAGAGCCTAATGTCCATCAACGGACGAATGGATCAAGAAGATGTGGTTTACCTATAGCATGGAATACTACATGGTAATGAGAAAGAATGAAATCTGGCTATATGTAGCAACATGGATGGAACTTGAGGGTGTTATGCTGAGCGAAATACGCCAGGCAGAGAAGGACAGATACCATATGTTTGCACGTATAGGAGGATTAGGAGGAACTTAATGGAGGACCGTGGGGGAGAAGAAGGGGGGAAATAGTGGGTAGAGGGAGAGAGGCAAACCATGAGAGACTCTTGAATGCTGAGAACAAACTGAGGACTGATGGGTGTTGGGGGGAGAGGGGGAGATGGGCATGGAGGAGGGCACCTGTGAGGATGAGCACTGGGTGTTATATGGAAACCAATTTGACAGTAAACTATTTGTAAAAAAAAGAAAGAGAAGAAAGAAAAGTGGTATTTCATCAACAGTATAGGAAATATACCCACACTTTCTCTAACACTGGATATAACCATTGTTTTTAGCCTTTGTCAAACAGATCAAAAAAATTTAAAAAATGACTTCTCATTTTAACTTATTTTTTCTGAGGTAATTTTCAAATTTTATTTAATGTTAATATAATGCACCTAAAAATCAACAGATAAAAATTGTTTTATATATTTGAGGTCTTACAATTTGGGGACATAAATATTTACAATTGTTATGTCTCCTTGGATAGTCCCCTTTATTATGATACAATGTCATTTTTCATCACTTGTTACAGTCTTTGTCTGATATTGCTACTTTGGCTTCCTTTTGACATTCATTTGCATGATATGTGCTTCTCCATCCCCTTATTTTCAATCTGCAGGTGTCTTTAGGTCTAAAATGAGTCTCTTGTAGGTAGCCTATAGATGGGTCTTTTTTTTATTTTTTATTTTTTTTATCCATCTGATACTCTATGCCTTTTGGTTGGAGCATTTAGTCCATTTACATTCAAAGTAATTATTGATAGATACATATTTAGTGACATCTTATTACTAGTTTTGTCATTGTTTCTGGAGATTTTTTTCTGTTTCTTTTAAGTCTTTGTCACTTTTGGCCTTTCCTTTCCACTCAAAGAGTCACTTTTAATATATCTTGCAGGGCTGGCTAAGTGGTCACAAATTCCTTTAGTTCTTATTTGGGAAATTACTTACCTCGCCTTCTATTCTCAATGAGAGCCTTGCTGGATAGAGTATTCTTGGCTGCAGATTTTTTCCATTTAGCACATTGAATTCAAGCCCTTCTGGCTTGCCATATTTCTGTGGAGAGATCTGCTGCTAGCGCTATTGGTCTGCCCTTGTAAGTTAGGGACTTTTTTTGTCTAGCTGCTTTTACGATTTTTTTTTCTTTATCACTATATTTTGTAAATTTAACTACAACATGTCTTGGTGTTGACCTGCTTTTGTTGATTTTGATGAGAGTTCTCTATGCCTCCTGGATTTGGATGTGTTTCCTTCTCCAGATTAGGGAAATTTTCAGTTATAATTTCCTCAAATAAATCTTCCACCCCCTTTTCTCTCTCTTCTTCTGGGACATGAAAAGATGCTCAACATCACTCATCATGAAGGAAATACAAATCAAAACTACAATGAGATATTACCTTAAACCTGTCAGAATGATTAAAATTAATAACACCAAAAGAGGTGTTGGGGAGGATGTGGAGAAAGGGCAACCCTCTTATACTGTTGGTGGGAATGCAAACTGGTGCAGCCTCTCTAGAAAACAGTATGGAGTTTCCTCCAAAAGTTAAAAATAGAACTATCCTATGATTTGGCAATTGCACTAGTAAGTGTTTACCCAAAGGATACAAAAATACTGATTCAAAGGGATATGTGCACCCTAGTATTTATAGCAGCATTATCAACAAAGCCAGATTATGCAAAAAGCCCAAATGTCCATTGACTGATGAATGGATAAAGAAGATGTCACACACACACACACACACACACACACACACACACACACACACTGGAATATTACTCAGTCATTAAAAAGAATGAAATCTTGCCATTTTCAATGATGTGGATGGAGCTAGCAAGTATTATGCTAAGTGAAATAAGTCAGTCCAGGAAAGATAAATACCATATGACTTCACTCATATAGATTTGAGAAACAAATAAGAAACAAAGCAGATGAACAAAGGGGGGAAAGAGGTAAACCAGAAAACAGACTCTTAACTATAAAGAACAAACTGAGGGTTACTGGAGGGGAGGCAGCAGGGGAGATGGGTTAAATAGATGATGGGGATTAAGGAGTGCACTTTTTGTGATGAGCACTGTGTGTTGTATGAAAGTGGTGAATCACTAAATTCTATACCTGAAACTAATATGTATCCTAATGAACCAGAATTTAAATAAAATCCTGAAAAAGAGCTAAAAAATCAACATATATTGTACAACTTTTTAGATATCATTTACTTATATATTGCACCTTGGTTAGACATCAGAGCCACCCAACGACACTAAGGGTAGGCTGAGGGGATTAAAAATGTAGACTCTTTCTCTCTAAGTAGTCTTTGTCCATTTATTTCTCACATTCTCACTACACACATTCAGGCATATAGAACTTGCCCCAAGACTACCCTTTCTGGGTCAAGTCACAGGGGCTCAGGACTTTTCATATCCCCAGCACGTTGGCAGTTGGTATATGCTCAAAGGCCCAGAGGTTTTAGTTGTTCTGTTTTTATTCCTCTTGATTTTTCCACATCTTCCCTAGAGTTGTACACTTAATGGCCTTTGGTGAGAAGGGCAACTTATGGGCAACCTGGTCAAGTAAACCTTGTACCTCTTTGAATCCACAATGCCCACCCATCTCTATTATGAAATGGCCAGCCTCAGGGGAGTCACATAATCATCAATGGCACCTTTGGGCCATACCCCATGTGTCTCATACCCTTGTAGGTGATGGGCTCGAAAGAGGCTAGTACTCTCCATAAGGCAAATATGTTCTTGGGGTCCATGGAGCGGTATATTGTCAAGTGCATTATTTCATAATGGCCCCAATGGAGTGACCACCACCCAGTGCCAAGACTGCAAAACTGCTTTCTGTGAGCTCCGTAGGTTCAGTAGAAGGACCTCATATGTCACTTTTAAGTTCTCCTCTCAGTTTTGGCACACACAGATGGTGCCCTTTCAACAAATTTAAGCTTGGGCTTTTCAAGAATGGAAACATCCTCAAGAGTTGGCACCAGAAGCAGTATCTGTAGTCCAGCACTGGCAAGTGGGGCTACACAAGAATGTGACAGCAGCACTCACAGGAGTGGCCCCCTCGCTCGAGCCAGCAGCTGTCATATGGCCACCTGCATCTAGCAGCACCAGGCTCCCCATAGTGACTCTTAACTTACGTATTTTTGTTAGTGAATCACACACATTTAAGGTGTTTATTGACCATTTGGAATTCTCTGAATTTCTAGTTCATGTCCTTATCATATTTCCTATCAGTTTGTAAAAACATGTATTCATCTTTGCATATCTCATGCCTAGTATAGAAACTGGCACACAGTAGTTATTCAACAAATATCTATTGAATATCTAAGTCAATATCTAATATTTAATATTCCCATTTGGCTGCAAATATATATTTATCCGCAGAGGANTTGTGGAGAGTGCTGCTATGAACATTGGGGTACATGTGCTCCTATGCCTCAGCATTTCTGTATCCCTTGGGTAAATTCCTAGCAGTGCTATTGCTGGGTCATAGGGGAGTTCTATTGTTATCTTCCTGAGGAACCTCCACACTGTTTTCCAGAGGGGCTGCACCAGTTTACATTCCCACCAACAGTGTAGGAGGGTGGACAGGCCAGTGATTCTAAGTTTGAATCCTGATTGCCAAGATTTTACATCTAACTTTGAGAAAATCAAATTCTTGGAATCTGAAAATGCTGACCATAGTCAGACCCCCAGGGGCCCTGATACCATGTATCCTGAAGTCTAATACTTGAGACTGAATACCTCCTACATAAACAAATTTCTAAAGAATAGACCAAGGCGGCACCTGGGTGGCTCAGTCAGTTGAGCGTCTGACTTCGGCTCAGGTCACGATCTCATGGTTCGTGGGTTCGAGCCTTGCGTTGGGCTCTGCGCTGACGGNAGACCAAGAAGAAGAGCTGGAGCCATTCACCTGGTATCACAGAGAGGTACCACATGGCTGGTCTGTAGCCAAACCTTCCTCTTTCTTTCTCTGCCATAAGCCCACAAGCCATCATTCCTAAAGCAGTCATCATACCTTAACAAGTCTTGGAGTAACCAAGAATTCCTTGGGGTGCCTGGGTGGCTCAGTTGGTTAAGTATCCAACTCTTCGTTTTGACCTAGGTTATGATCAGGTGGTTTGTGCGATTGAGTCCCATGTCAAGTTCTAAGACGACAGGGCAGAGCCTGCTTGGGATTTTCTCTCTCCTTTTCTCTCTGCCCCTCCCCTGCTCATGCTGTCTCTGACCTGAGCCAAAATCAAGTCAGACACTTAACCAACTGAGCCACACAGGCGTTTTTGAATAATAGAACCCAATCTTATAACATTGTACCTTTAGGAAAGAGAGTGCCATGTGTCTGTTGCACAGGATATCATTGGGAATCATTTGAACCATCATTCAAGAGATAGCAGGCCCTCTAAGAAAAAATCCTGTGGCATTTTTTGGTCTGCTTTGATATACTGTTAAGTTTCCACAAGAATTATCACATTCATTTTCTCAAATTAACTTGTAAGAAAGAGAAAAGAAAAAAAACCCTATATATAGTTTTTTAGTTCTATGGGGCCATTACTCAGAAGACACACCAAGTACTTAATAACAGCTTTTTGGGACACACACACACACACACACAAACACTACCATGTTAAATGTACACATTTAAAAATGTTTCCAGATTTCAGAAACTCAAATAAATACATTTTTTGTTTGTTTGCTTGTTCTTTTAGCATCAAGGAATCATGATGACACTAGCCCCCTTTTACATAGGAAAATAGAAGTGGAGTTCCTTACTTGAAGAGTCAAAAGATTGTGAGTGAACATTTCCTTGGTTCAGTGCTTATTATATGATGGGTTTGCTGGAGCAAAGGGAGTAAGAAAAGAATCTTAAGTTTGAGGTTAAGTCAGCCAGAGGGGAGAAGGGCCTGGCAGGAAAGGAAGGGAAGCTGAGAATTTAATTTGGGCCTCAAGCTAGCCAGGCTCTTCCCAGGCTGTGATTTTGCTTTTAGCCACCTGGTTTCTGACCATGGATTACGGATTCTATTCCAAACAGTCCAAGCTGTAAGCACAATCTGTCTTGGCTCTTCATTCTCTTTTATCATTCTGCTCCCCTTCCCACCACTCTGCCCCACCTTCAGATACCAGTCATTTCCTCTATTCCTACCAGATATACCCACCAGAATGTTTGTATTCTAAGAGACTGAAAACACTCTTGACTCAAAGAAATAACTGTTCAGTAGTACAACTGAGAGGCTAAGATAAATGGTGGGAAAGATATTTTTGGATAGGTGCTCAAACTTATATGTCTATATGTGCTCTTAGAGCTGTAACTAGACATGGACAATTTGTGACCTTGGTGCTTTCCTTAACAAGTGTGGCAGTTTGTCCTTGGGTAGTGATTGGATGGCTTGTTTAATGGCACTGTGGCAGGAGGCAAGGCTGAAATGCTGTGTTAACTTTGCTTCTCTCACAAGGTTTGTAATGCCCATTTTAGCTTTGAAATCTTGCAGCCATTAGCCTCTCTCCTTAAATAGCCAAGCCAAGCCAGGTGATCCAGAACACAGTGGCTTAAGACATCAGGCTGGCTTCAGAGAGCTCTGCCTTTTCCTCTCGGGTGGGGGAGGGGGTGAGGCTCATGTTGCAGTCTGAGCATCAGCCAGCACACAAGCATGTGTGACATATCCAGGGATAGTTGCCCCTGCGATAAGGAAGAACTCAAAAGAAACGTGATTTTCTCTGTTGTAAATTCTGCCCTGATATATGGCCAAACTTCCTCTCCTCTCACCCCAGTGTTTCAAGAGAATAGAGACTCTTCTGATAAAGTTCTTTCTTTGCCCACATGAAAGGGCTATGGAGCAATTGCAAGCTTGCTAAAGAGCTGTTGTCTATGGAGACAACCACAGCTTCGGTTTTTGGGCCACCAGCCCCTATGGCTGTCTTTCTTCCTACCATCTGTTTGAGCAGGAGTAGTCGTTTGTGCCAACTCCAGAACTTGAAGCTTGTCATTTCTGAAACCACAACAAGTCTCTTAAGCTTCCTGAACAAAGTACTCAGAGTGGAAAGCCCTGAAGTTCTTTTGGGCCTCCTAAAACCACAAAGCTGATTACTGAACAAAGCCCAGAGCATCTGAGCACATGGGTGCCTTTCTTGGAGCTCATCTCAGAACATGAAAAACAGTTATTGGGTAGCGACTAGGGAAAGAGTTGGGGGTGGGGGTGGGGGAGTCTGCCCTCTCTGCTCAGAGCAGTAACACCATCTCGACAGTCTGTATCAGTGATTGTTCACAACTTTGTCAAGCATAAGGACCTGTTTGTAATAACAAATTTTAGCAATTTTACTGTTAGTAGAATCTGATTAAGAAAATATATAACCAAAAGCTAGTGTGAATTCAGTAGTTTGCAGAAATTTGTATTTCATCAAGGTATAGACATCATATTGTTTTGAAAAATATTGGTATACTTGCACAAAACATTATTTTTTCACTCCTGAAATTATGCATCTAGAATCTAGATTCATGGACACTCTGCAATAACTCAATGGTCCACTAGGGGTCCCACCCGAGATTAGGAGCCACTGACAAATGGGAACTATTCATCACCTCTGGCACTAAACAAGATACAGTGACAGGTCCATAAGCTCCCATGGATGAGAATCAACTATGCATTTGGATCATTCAATCTGGTGTTTATTTATGAGCATAGAATTTCTAGGATAAACTCCTTTTGCAATGTAATGCCAGGAACTATGTATGTGAAGACATTTAAAATTTTGCCTCAGCTTTACTAAGATATAATTGACATATAACATTGTGTGAGTTCACGGTACACAGCAGGTCGATTTGATACATATATATTGCAAAATGATTACCACGACAGCATTAGCCAATACCTCTCTCCAGTTACAGAATTTATGTATTTTTCTGAAGGACAGGTGTATTGTCTCCTTTCATGCAATACAAACTATATTATTCCCTGCATTTCTACTTTTTCCTTAGCTAGGAGGAACATCAGAACTGAATGGAATGTTCAGTTGTGACAATCACCTTGTGCCACAGTCCCTGCACTTTCTGTATTCTTCAGCATTGTTTCTAGTTTTCCTTCTTTCATTTTTCAAACATCTTCTAAATGTGATATTCATTATAGGCCTCCTCACCTCACTGAAATTAGGTAGACATAAATTATAAACAAGCACCAAGGCCCTTCTTTGACTGTCAGCCTCCAAAGTAGTAAAAAGAGTAAAATGCTCTGCATAGGGGCTTCTTCTGGGCTACTGAGCTATTCTGCCATCAAGTGTACGTTTGAGGAATAGTGTACTCCAGTTTGCTGGGCCACATTTCTCCAAGATGATAGGGAGCACTGGGTAGTGGTGGCTGAGAAGTGTGACTCAGTACTGTAACATCTACCTTGCACAGGGCTTCAAGGCAAAGCAAAGCAAAGCAAAGCAAAACAAAACAAGTAAAATCTTGTTTATCTTAAGGAATTCAAGAGAGTTGACCAACACAGATGGTCAAAGCAGCTCCTACAAGGGGCAAGGGGCTCTCTCCCCAACATCCCCCCTGGCAGGATATACTGACCATTCTTCCAGGAAACTTCTTTTCTATTTTATTTCTTATCTGACCTATTGACCCTGCCTGTTCCAGCCTCTCACCTGTTTCCTTTACTCCCAACCTGCCTCTTTATTTTTAATTTTTATTTGTTTTTAATGTTTATTTGTTTTGAGAAAGAGCTAGTAGGAGAGAGGGACAGAGAGAGAGAGAGGAGAGAGAATACCAGGCAGGCTCCATGTTCAGCCTGCAGCCCGACACAGGATCATGACCGTGGAATCATGACTTCAGCTGAAATCAAGAGCTGAAATCACGACTTTAGGCTTAACCAGCTGAGCCATTCAGGCACCCTGACCTGCCTCTTTCTGCCAATGACTAAGCCATCTCATCACCAGGGGGCAGTGCAGTTAAGGAAACTTGCTCAGTGGGTTTGCTGCTCTAGACCAGAAAGTATCAGTGGTAAAATCGTTCCATAAATTATGCTTCAGAAATTTGTCTTTCCCCATGGCTTTCCCCCCTTTCCACTTTTAAACTTAACTTCTGGTGATATGCACACTTGTAAATCTATATTCATATCAATGCTTTTATAAATAGGACTGTGTTAGATTCTGTCAAAGCCCTCTTTACTGTAAGATGCCATGCCACTTAACACATGGTGCTGTGATGTGTATATCAAAATAGAGGCCCAGAGGTCGTATATTCCACTTCAGCCTCCTTTGGGTATGAAGCACAAAGTTGTAAAGATGAGGTGTTTCTTAGAACTAAACCACTTCAGATAGTGTTGTCAATACTGCAAGGCAAGGGGGGCTCTGAACTTGAAAGGAAGCTACTGTCCTGTGGGTAAGAAGTACTTCCACTCTGCTTAGTAATTCCCCTCTTTATTATAAATAAAGGCCCTTGGGATTTTGGTCTGTGTGTTGTGAGTCTGTTTAGTGTGAGTCAGACCCTCACAGGCTCCAGCCCTGCTCTCAGGGGCAGTGGCCTCATTCCATTATCCCTAAGCAGCTGCTATTATAGTGCGAATATAAAGTTTGCTTTGCTTTCGCTTTAAGAGTCTGTCACTATACTCCCTCTCTCTCTGACCCTCCCCTGCTCACGCTGTCTCTCTTTCTCTCTCTCCTAGAAATAAATAAAACATTAAAAAAAAAAGTTTGTCACTATAAATACAGGTACTTTCAAAGGAGGGTAAGCATTATACACACGGCCACAGCTCAGTTATTAATTCAAACTGTGACTACCATTTCGTCCTTAATGAGCACCAGAGAATTACTAGGCATTTTCCAGAAGAGAGAGATAAAAAATAGGTCTGTAATTTCTTCTTTAGATCAGAAGAAAGCACCAGTCACCAATAAATTTGGCCTTTCTTCCTTAGAAAGAAACCTGAACTGACCAAAAGACTTAGGATTTCACTAAGATAAATGGTTCCAGAAAAGTGTTGAGAAATATTTGAAAAAGGAAAAAAGAATGATTTAATAATTCAGGTATGGTGAGATTTTCCAGATATCTTACATTGGTATATAAAGATTCGTTAAGATTGAAAGAACTAGACCTGTAATTATTTCACAATGTATAAAAATATCCAATCATTATGCTGTACACCTGAATCTAATATAATGGTATTTGTCAATTATATCTCAATTTTCATTTTATTTTTTAAATGTGTATTTATTTATTTTGAGAGAGAAAGACAGAGAGAGAGCACACATGCTGTCAGCACAGAGCCTGATGTGATGAGGGGCTTGAACTCACAAACTGTGAGATCATGACCTGAGCCAAAATCAAGCATCAGATACTCAACTGACTGACCCACCCAGGCACCCCTATATATCATTTTTTAAGTTGAAATTCCTTTAAAAATACTGAAAAGAAAAAATAAAATTGCTGGTAATTTAGAGCAGATCGGAGGAAAGAAGCATCTGTTTCCCAGTTTCTGGAGGAGGAGAGGCACCTAGCTTAGATGGGTGCCTTATTGCAAGATACAGCACTACCTGCTGTCATAAAGATGAGAAGTTTTTTTTCTTCAGAGAAAGTCAATTAAGTAACACATGTGGTCACTCTAATTACCAGGTAAAGTTAGGATAAACTATGCGTGACAAATGGTACTACTATACTGTCTTACTTGAGGACTAGTTATTGTTTGTGTTGAAGACATGTATGTAACTGGGGGTGAGGTTTCTTTCTGTCTATGCAATCTTTCAGCAGACTGCCTGTGATATGCATTTAGGTTTAATGCTTATTCAATAATAAAATGGTTTTCCTTCCCTAAAAGAAAAGGAAAAATACAAAATGAATGGAAATTTATAAAGGGAGTGTACTCAATATGGGCACTTCATTTATATAGCCACTCTGAGGTGGGTATCATCATCATCATCATCATCATCATCATCATCATCATCACTCTTGCATAAAGGAGAAAAATGAGTGAGGGAAGGTAAATAATTTTTTCCGAGTTTCCTTGTGAAAGACACTGGATTCTAATTCTAACAATAACTTCAACATGAACTAGTTATGATTCTAATCCAGCTCATGTTCTGAATTGCTACCATGCTTTGTGACTTGAGTTTGCATTCATAACCATCATACTGTCTTCTCTCCAGAAGAGTATGTAAATCTAGAACAAATTAAGGAAAGACAGGACAGAGGCTCAAGGGAGGTGGTCCTGGATCTAGCTTCTCAGCATTCCTGACACACTGATAGATGAGTGTAATTTATTTTAGTTTCTCTGGTAATAAATCTCTGTTTATTCTAGTGCTATGTACTTGAGGGTCTTTTAGAACAGACACAGCATTACTTCTCAAGTGAATCAGACTTCAGCATTGAGAAAACAATCCATTTTATGAACAAAACTTGGGAATAATGATATCTATAAATTGTTTGATAGCAAGTTCTCCTCTGGGAACTATGATACATAACACACACCTAAATCACTTCAGTCAAAATTATGTAAATAAAACTGCATACCTTATGGAAGAAGGCAAGCATACTATTTAGTGAGAGGGAAATCATCATCAAGCATCCCTATTTAGTGAAGGGGAAATATTTATTAAAGGAACTGATGTCAGAAACAGCTGTAGTGGTTCAGAACTGGTATCACAAATAACTGTAGGGGTGCCTGGGTGGCTTAGGTCGGTTTTGCCTCCAACTTTGGCTCAGGTCATGATCTTGTAGTTTGTGAGTTCGAGCCCTGTGTTGGGCTCTGTGCTGACAGTTCAGAGCCTGGAGTCTGCTTCGGATTCTGTGTCTCCCTCTCTCGCTGCCTCTCCCCTGCTCACATTCTGTCTGTCTCTCTCTCTCAAAAAATAATTAAAAAAATTATAAAAAAGAAGAAATAACTGTAGATACAAACAATGAAGGGAATCTTAACAATTAATCTTGATAATGTATAGAGGTTAAGGAAACCACAAAAGACAGGCTAGGGTAGCTGCAGGTTATATTAATTAGATGATAATGGCCACACATTATTTCACAGGGGTAAAATTTCAATTTAACTAGAATAGCATGAACCTAATGTCACATTAAGTGACTCAGAATTATCAACATGAATATGGACTACTAGGTCATGTGGAACTGTCCTGATGCATTTTGATACTCTTAAATTTTTGTGTCTGATTTGTAAGCTCTTTTACTTTCTCTTATTGCTGACAGGTTGTAGTGACGTGCCCATCTTGAGTAGTTACTATCTGTGGTAGATGCATCTTGTGAAGGCTGCCTAGTTGCCTGGGGTCACCTTAACTCCTCCTTGATATACAGGAGCAGGTTCCTATAAGCAAAGTTTGCTCATAATACCTGGTGCCTGTTAAGAGGTGACTACATGAAGGGCAGCCTGCTGACTAGGCTAATCAGTGTTCTCTCCCAGGTAATGTGGAGTCTGGAACTAGAGTGGTGTTAAATTCTCTGTGAATTTGTAATTGTAATATGTAAACTTGGGAGCTATGAGAAGCTGTTATCTAACCCATTATATGACCTGTCCTCTAAGCCCTATGGTAAATAGATGCATAATCAGAAGGAGAAACAAGAGGCAATGAAAAAGTATGCAAGGATTCACAATGAACTTCTCATTACCAATTCCACTCCTTCTTGAGGTCCAGAACATTTCTGTCCTTAGGTTCTATAAGATACTACCATATTTTGAGAATAGTTGATGCTTCTCATCACCCATTCTTTATTTCCTCCTTCCTAACAAATTCCCAAATTTCCAGTCATATGTTTTGGATAGAACTGATCCTAACTAAGCCTTGGTTTCAGAGTGGACCCAGACCTAAGTTAATTAGAGCACTTCATTTTCCTGTATAGAGTTATTGATGCAGAAGTGAGCACATGACCTTGTCAGTTCTGATTGAGCTATGAAGAGAATTTTCTGGGAGCTTCTGAGAAAAAGTTTCCTTTCTCATTCTTAGGAGTTAGCCAAGAAGATGCCAGTGAACATAAATGAGGGGATATTTAAGTGTCAGGTGCTTCTGATAAGACTCCTGACAACTGTAAGGGAAGTCATATTTAAGATGAAGTCAAAACCATGCAGGGAAAAAGAAAAGAAACTAGGTCCTTTAAAGTCTACTCGAGTTAGGTTTTTGGTTGCTTGTAACTAATACATCCTAACTGATAAGCATTTAAAGTCATTTGTGACAAAAGAACAGTAACTTAATAGTATTCAAGGACTTAATATGAGTAGTGTATGACGGTCAGACTAATCAGGCACTGTGGAGAGACCCAAGGGACTCTCTTACTAAATCAAGTACTCACACTGTACGAATGTTTTAAAATATAATTTTTACTTGTTCTGAGGCCTTTTGAGGGTTATTTCTTGATTTTTCAATTTTCTCAAGAAGCTAGACCACCAAATAAAGGAATTCAGGTAAGTACCAGCATATTTTACTGACAGAGGAGACTAGAATGATGAGCTAATTCAACCTCTTTTCTTTTTATATGTAACTCATAAAAATTACTGCACACCTTCAAACGCAAGTGTAGTAGGCTGTGGAATAGAATATTTTCTATTGCCTTGAAATTTCAGCTAAAATTCAAAGCTGAAGATAATGGGTAATTCTTCTACATTCTATAGTCACTGGATACACCCCAGCATGACTTGCTGAGAACTATCTGACCTAGTCCTGTGACCTTCACCCCCAACATGCTGTGTAAAAACAAACTAACAATTCCTGGGAAGAGAAATATTCACATAGAGTTCATAGTAGAGAAGGTATTTTCCCTACCCTCCATGTGAGGAGAGATACATGTCCCCTAAGTTCATTTGGGAGCCCTCATGAGAAGGACTCCTGGAGACTGGGGTTATCTGCCAGAACAGGGGTTGACCTCGCATCTCTTGGTTCGTCACTTGCCCCATGCTTCCACCACCAGAGTATGCACAGATAAACTTTGGGGTCAAATTTATGTGTGCTGCCAGGGGCTTTGGGAATCATGTGAATAAGTAACCAGAGTAGCCCAAGAAGGCAGGGTAAGGGGAGAAGAAAGCAGTAGGACTGGGCAGAACAAAGACACCAAATGTTCCTCAGGCCAGTTCTGAGAGAACAGGTGGTAGAGTGGCCACATGAGAGCCATTCCTAAAGAGCTCCAACCCAAAGGCTATCCAGTGGGGTGAGGGAATCCTGGCAGAGCAAGGCCATGTGGGGCTACCACTAGGGATAAAAGCTGATGGGATATCACAAGAGATCATCTGGAGAAGAAATCGCCTAGGTCAAGAACCAGGGCAAGTGGAGATCTCTTGGGAATTTACCAATGTGTGCCAAGAAAATCAGCATTTGAATCCCCAGTGTGAGAGACTATAGTCAACAGCACCAACCATTTAAAGCATCACACTTGGCTTCTTGTCTCTATTTTGCCCCTCATTCTAAAGGAGCCAAGGGTAGCAAAATTGTGTGCTTGCACGTGGAAAGAAAGGATAGTAAAAGAGCAGAGTATCCCACTCCCTCTTTTCCAATGCTGGAGGGTGGGAGAAGCTTTAATTGGATGAAAGATTTAAATTTTGATGTTAGATTAAGCTGTCCTTATTAGCTGAAAGTAGGAACTGATCTAATATCCCAGAATGACTAGAAAAGATTAGAATCTGTCTTACATATTATCCAGATTTTGGAGATACAGATCTGACACAGTATTTGGGAGGAGTGATGGGAGAAAAATAATGCTGTTTTGCCTGCTAAATAAATCTGTAATGGTAGTATTATAAATACAAACCAATATACAGCAACATTATATATTTTGAGACCAAAGAGAGTAGATCAACAATGATGAACATTGTTATTAAGATGGATATAAATCTCCTGTCTCAGAATAAAGACACTGAAAATTTAATTAAAAAAATCCACTACTATTGTATAATTAAGAATCCATTAGAAATCATTACCATTAGGGGCGCCAGGGTGGCTCAGTCGGTTAAGCGTCCAACTTCGGCTCAGGTCATCATCTCTCAGTTCATGGATTCGAGCCCCACCTTGGGCTCTGGGCTGACAGCTAGCTCAGAGCCTGGAGCCTGCTTCAGATTCTGTGTTTCCCTCTCTCTCTGACCCTCCCCTGCTCACACTGTTTCTCTCTCTCTCAGAAATAAAAACATTAAAAAAATAAATCACTACCATTAACTTCTTTAGAGACTTTTATTTTTTATTAAAATTTTTCTTAAGTTTCTTTTTTATTTTAGAGACACAGAGAGTGCAAGTGGGGGAGAGAGGAAGAGGGAGAGAGAGTGACAGAGAGAGAGAGAGACAGAGACAGAGAGAGAGAGAGAGAGAGAGAATCCCAAGCAGCCTCCATGTTCAGTGAGGAGCTTGGTGTGGAGCTTGATCCCATGACCCTGGATCACGACCTGAGCCAAAATCAAGTTGGACAACCAACTAAGTCACCCAGGCACCCTAACTTCTTCAAAGATGTTTAAATTTCATTTTGCACACAGAGGTTTTTTGCTGTCTCTTTGTTACTATCCATTTTATAATATTATTGTCAAAATTAAACATAAAATACAATTTATGAAGTTTTGTGTTTCAGATTAGCCTCCGTCAAAAGGGAATTCAGAGATGTATCATTAAGTCTTTTAAAACAGAAAATTATAAGGTCTCAGAAAATTATAAGTTTTAGGTTTTTGCAACCCTAAATAAATGATGCATATTCCATTATCATTAATAAATAGATTTGCTTTCCTCAAGTTTAAGGTACTTACAAAGAAATATAATCATTTATTCTTCAGTATTTAATACTGTTGATCCTCTTCCATCTTTCTTCTTCCCTGGTTTCATGATACACCCAGTCCTAATATTCCTCTTACTTTTCTGATTTTGTCTTTTTTTGTCTTTTTCTTTAGCACTTCTTTTCTTTTTTACATTAGTTAGATTTTGTTCTGTGTTTGCATTAGTCAGTTAGATTAGTTACATTTACATTAGTTAGATTATGTTTGCATTAGTTAGATTATGTTGGGTTGAAAGTAACAAAGACCCAGCTATAGTTGTTTGCACATACAAGAATTTATTTTCTCCAATAAGAGAACATCTAGTTACAGAACATCCAGACCTGGTATGTAACAGCCTCAGGAAGTTAATAGGAATTCAGATGTTTCTACATGGACTTTTCCAAGGCCATCGCATGACCAACATGATTGCTAGTGTCAGCCATGACCTTTGCATTCTGAGCAACAGGAAGGAGAAATGGGGAAAGAGGACTTTCTCTGTCCTTAAAGTCCCATACAACACTTATGACAACAAATAATTGGCTGGAACTTAGTCATGTGACCAACAGCTCTATGGTAAGCTGAGAAATGTGGGCTTTTATTTCAGGAGAGGACGTGCTCAGGTAAAAGTTTGCCTTCTGTTACCAAGAAGATAGAGGAGTGGATGTTAGGTACATAGCTAGCAGTCTCATCAAACCTTCTTTTATCCCACTGTATGTTCAACACTGGCAATTTTACCCGGTCTCACCATTGCATGGATGGCCTCTCAAATCTCCTCCAGTCTCAATATCTTTTCAGCTTTCCATTTCCCACTTACACATTCCTGGTTGATTTTTCCACTCAGAACTTTCTCTAGATTCTATTCAGACTTCTCTCAAATTCAGTATGAATAGACCAATATGAATATAATCATCTTACCAAATCCCCAAATCAGCCTCCACATAGTGCTCTACTCTCACACAGCCAGTTCACAGCACATAAGGCAGTTTCCCTAGCCCTCTCAGCATTTAATGCCTTAGGGCTAAACAGTTTGCTGCAACTGGTATCATGGTACACATCACAACTTACTTCTGATCTTAAGTGATTCCCATAATCATTTTGATAAAAACATTTCAGGGATATTTTTTTTCTTTTTCTTTTTTGGTAATTTTTCTGCATTTAGCAAAGTCACCCTAGGATGCAGGACTAGTCTCTTTACATGATTCAATATTATAAAGTAAAATAAGCATCAATTCCAGAAAAGACGCAAAATGAGAGACTGGAAATATGGCTTTGGAGCCAGTTTTGGTTTCTACCAGTTTATCTTTTCAGCCAAATTGTTTTTAACCCAATCATCTGGAAGGTGCCACATGGCCTTGTTGGTGGAGTGATGGTCCAGTGGGGGTGTTTTGTTTTTGCCAAGTTAAGACAAGTTAGAAGCTGTCTACCAGCTCAGAGAGTTTCTGTCCATATCAGAGTTCTCTTTACCAGAACTTGGTGTGCAAATAAGCCAAGAAACGGCAGCATCTTCTATATGGCAGACAGAAATATGGGGGAGGAAAGAATGATACTTCACGTAGGAGGAAGATAAATCTCAGTAGATTTGGGGAAGAGAAGGGAGGAAAAAAAAAGGAAAGTGAAGGAAATCTGCTTCTGGTGTCAGAAGAAGCTGGAATTAGAGGTACAGGCTCCAGAAGGCAACGTTAATGCCCTATTTTTATGGCTACTAAGGAGACACAGGCTGTGTGAGTAATGTAGCAGATGTCCTTTGTCCACCCTTCTACTGAAATTGATATTTGAGGTCACTGGTGTTAAAGGCCCTTGTCTTTTATCCATCCTTATGTAAGCTCTCCACAGCACAGCATTAAGGACTATAAATTACACCTCTCTTCCCTTGGTTTCAAGAATTGAGAAATACTTCCATCTGATTCTTCTACCTCTGTAGCCAATCCTTCTCAATCTCATCGCTGGTTCCTGTTTCTTAATCCTTTTATTAGTCCTGCTGTTTCCTGGGATTAATCTTCCACTGTGTTTTCTTCCCTTTTCTTTTCCTGTTGACCTAATTTATTTCCATACCATTAACTTTATACATCAATGATTTCCAGATCTGCAGTCCAATCCAGATTTCTTTCCTTATCTCTAGACCTATATTTCTATCTACTAGCTATCTCCACCTGAATAATTTACAGATATTTAAAATTCAACATGTCATCTTTCTTTTTAAATCTGTTACTGCCCTTGAATTTTTTGTCTTGGCTAGTTATGTTCCATCCACCCAGTCATCCAGGCTAGAAAGCTTGGAATCATCCAAGATTCCTATGTCTTTTTTGTTCCCATTCCCCCATTATATCAGTCACCAAGATCTGTGGATTCTTATAAAGCACATACCACAAGTATTGTTTACCTTTCCCACACCCCACCTCCACTTAATCAGTGATTTGAGAGCAGAAATGATGTCTGCTTGATTGTGGATCCTTGGCTCATACCACTGGACCTGATACTTGGCACAATGACTACTTTGTAAATGCTTCTGTATTATTGCTGATCCTCCTAGACACATATACCATTTACCATAATCAGTTAGTACCTTGGTCCAATAAGGAATTCTGAGAGAATACTCTGATACATTTGTTTCTCCCAACAGAAAAACATATGACATGTTTACATTGTATAATGAATAATTGTTCGCATACCTAGATTTTTAGTTTCTGTAGAGAAATTCAGCCTAGCTTCTCCTCAAAAGGGAGGATGCAAAAAGAAGATTACTGTGGAAGTGAGAAGAAGAAAAAATTATCAAGGAATTCCAATGAGGAGATTTAGTTTGGGTTCCCCCCAAAGCAGGGCCTAAAACAAGGATGTGGGTGCAGGCCTCATCACATATCCATGTGCTGATCCCAAGAAGCTGGAGTGATGGAAAAGGGAGAGTTAGGCAGAGGAAGAAAACAAACAGGTAAGAGGGCTTTGATGGGCTAGTTTCCATTGTGTTCAACTAGCTGGGACCCTCAAAGAAACATGGAGAATGGCTCTCAAGATTGTTCAAGTGGAGAAGATTGCAATATTTGCCTACTGATTCTTGTCTTCCCCTAGAGGAGGGTTATCCCCAGGAAAATAAGCCCTTCTTCACTTCTGGGGTGCTCACCTATATGGGCCAATGAATTCTTTAGGGTTTGCTGAGACCCCTGGAGCAGGAAAATGGAGAGGTCATACTGTGTGTCTCAGGTGGAAGGTTTTCAGTCCCATGCATAGAAATGTCCACCATGACTGCAGCTGAAATCAGAGGTGGGCTTAGAAGAAACATCTGTGACAAAAATGGAAAAGTGATCAAACACGAGAAACAGGTTTCCTGGGTATCTGAGCTGATGGATGAATCCCAGGTGAGGACTTAAATGAGTTTTTATGGCTATTTCCACTAGAAACATCCTTGAGAATTCTCTACTTTTTAAAAAACATTGCCATAAGGGACAGAATAGGAAGGAACCAAGTGGTATGGAGTGTTTCAGAACCAGTGAAAGATACTGTATGTTGGTTTTCCTACACCCGAATCCAGCTCTCTACTGATATCTGAGAGAATGCAGAAGCTAAATAGTTTATTTCCTGTCTTCCTTACTAAAATCCCCAGGCATTACCAAGTGATACCACTCTGGCAATAAGAAAATCTGTTGACACTAATCCCTTTCTCCTTGCCCCTCCTCTACCATCTTGAGTGAACTGTGATGTGATATCCTGAATTCCAGTGTCCATCTTATAACCATGAAGTGACACATGAGGAAGAAAGCAGTCCTAATTGATATAGAGGCAATACAAATCCCAGTAGGGCTGGCTCCCTTTAAGGCGTGGCCAGGCCAACCCAGGCCATGAATGAGAACCCCAGCCACTGCTTCACCTAAACATTTCCTTTATGAAAAAGGAAAATACTTAAGCTCAGTTCCATTCCAATTGCCATCGGGTATTTTACTGGCAACACTTTGTTTTTAACTTAGCTTTGATTTTGAATCACTCATTGCTCTATCTCTACCTATCCATGGTGTCGACATCACTGTCTCACTGTTTTCCAGAATCTACCATGTTTTGGGCTTTTAACCTTTCAGTGGCATTCCCACTCTGTAGCTGCCAGTAGTCTCCCTTACCTTGCCAACCTGTTTTAGCCTGGCCATACTGCCATCTCTTGCTTCCCACCTACCTTAGAGGGCAGACAAGGCAGAGATAACATCATGGGGGAAAGAAAGGACTGCAGAGCATGAGAGCACCCACTTCCCTTTTCCTCAACCTCAAGTTCTGCCAGGATGAAGTCTTTCATTGGCCTCCTGAAGCCAGCATTTATGTTTATGAACTGCTACATCCAAAGAGGATCAGGAAGGACCCTGGGCCAAAGTTTCTTTGCAGCTACAGTACTATCCAGAAGAAATAAAAATCTGTACAGAGTGAAGTATAAACATTTACTAGGCTCTTTCTTCTGAAATCACCCCAGCCTTTTTATGTTCCATTCACACAAATCAAATTAAGACTTAAATAATTCTTACTTCTAAGATTCAGCCTTACAAAAGAAAAATCAACGCAGTTATTATTTTTCTTCCAGGAGAATCCGCCCCCAACCCAAACAAGCCAAGAGTCAATAATATGTATGTCCATTGTCCCCTGAGACATACTTGAATCAATCCTCCCTTCTCTACTGTGGACTTATCTCCTTAACAGGGTAGCAAGCTCTTTGAGGGCAGAGGTTGGAGGATTCCATTTCTCTTGCATCCTACAGGGAACCTAGCACATTGTAGCTCATGTTGCAGGCCCAAGAAAGGTTTAATGAGTATTTGATAGATCGCTTTATTACAATCAGAACACTTTCTAAAATGATTTAGGCCATTTGTTAAATTGCATTCTTCTTAGGTGGGAATGGAAAATTCCTGCTCTTTGGTGGTTCACCGGCCAACATAAAATTTGATGGTAGGTGGTTTCTGTTTAGTTACTGTAGGTAGACAACTTTTCTTTCTGAAGACATTGCCTTTTACAGTAATTAGTACTCCTGGTGTTTTTAGTTGGGAGGCCAAATGAGTCATGGAGGCCTCAGGTCATAATTGAAGCAAGTTTTAAAACCACATGGGAAAAACATTCTACCTAAGGAAATCAAAGTATATAATTCTCTATCATGATATCATTGCCATTTATTCTTATATTCATTCAACACATAATTGAGCACATACTAGGTGCTAAGTCACATTGCATTGGGGTAGAAAGACAAATGAATGAGATAGTCACCTGCCTTTCTAGCTTATAGTATAATAGTGGATACAGACAAGTAAACAGGAAATGACAACAGAGTATGATCACCATACAATCAATAGATAATTATATATAGTATAGTCAAATTAAGTCCTGAGAATCCCCATATTTAAAAAAATGTGGATGACCACATACAAGTAGAGCACCCACCACACAGTAATCAGGAGAGCTTGGGCAAGAGGTTCTGTATTTTCCCTGATACTCCAGCTCAAAACAACAATAATGGCAATGATTCTTCATACTTGCAAAGTAAAGGGGGAGTCCTAATGAGTTGTAATATGTTATCTCACTTATCCATATAACAAACTTTTTGAGAAATATTTTATAACACTTCACAGAAAAGACTATTGTGGCTTAGGAAAGTTAAAGTTACTCTGAGGGACTCCTTTCACATTTCAGTGACAACAGCACATGACACTGTTTATTATGGGTATAGTCTGTATTAAACGTTATTTGATAATTATCAGTTCTTCAGATTAAGCCCTTGTATTCCTAAATACTTAAATAATATTTTTTTCATATATAAGCAGGGGCATATTTACCAAAGATAAAAGCACTTTATGAGAAATGACTTGGGGACTGTGACTAAAAGACCCAGAGCTACTTAGAAATTTCAAGTCTCACTTTCTTTTATCTTGGAATTCTTTTTAAGTTTCTCAATTTTAAAATGTTCCACTCTCTCCTACATGGGAAAAAAGTAAAACCTGTCTTTCTATTTTAAGATAGTAAAAACATGTTGAATGATCCTTTATAACACAGTCAATATTCTCAGGACCCACAGTTAGTAAACAGCCACATCAAGCAGCATTTCACAACTCAGTGGAGATTAAATAAGTAACTATATGAGATCCTACTGATCCCCTAAACATTCTATAATCATGGTAATATCAATATGTACATCCTTCAATTCACTTTTTCTTCAAAGCGTGAAGAAATGTCAAAATCTGTAAATTCTATTTGGGTACCACAGTACCAAATGCTCAATATTTACACATACTGTTAATAGTTTGAATACTTTATTACTTTTCAAAACTCAAACATTTTAAAAACAAATTTAAGTTTGTTTTTTAAAACCAAAAGTAATATATTGATAACTATATAAATATTTCAATTCTTTTAAATGTTTTCAGTTATCACTATAAATTTAGTGAACACTTTACAAGAAAATCTTATCTAAAAAATATACATAGCCATATTATGAAATCAATTGTTACTATGCCTGAGAAGTTATTTGATTTTGAAATAATAGGAGGGATTGGTTTATCTGTAGATTTCTCACAATCATTTCTGGGGTTTTATTAGTCTGTTTCTTTGCCTTTTTAGACCTGGAATGAGTGTATTATCTTGTTTCTAAGGGATAAGAATGACATTAGGACGTTTCCCTGGTTTGCTGAAGGGAGAGTATGTTCTCATTTTCCCCTGTGACTTTCTTTTATTAGTCATACCACAAAAGTCACACCATGTTGGCAGAGGTGTATTTAATGTGAAGTAAGCAGGTTAAACCTTCACTCCTCATTTAAATTGGTCCTTTTCACAGCACTAGGAGTGTTCCTATCAATGTGTTTATATGGTCCTATATTTCTCTCCTTTACAGTTTACCCTTTTTCACATTTCTCCTTGGGCTGAGTGGCATTAGAATGGCACAGGAATTTGGGGGAGGGGTTGGCTAAGGCATGGTTTCTCAATGGGGGTGATATTGCTCCAAACAGAGGCAAAACATCTTACTTTTTATGTATATAGTGTATCTATATACATTAATAGACCTATGTAGACTTTATCTTTGGTATTAAAATAGGAAAAAAATGTTTATGACTGTTCCATGGGAAAAGACTATAAAAATGAAAAAGAGCTTGAGAAGCACTGGGCTAAAGGGAATTACACTGGGAATACTTTTAGTTTAGGTTCAGTGGCATACACTTTTTCTACAAAATTGAAATCATATTGGATGTGTTTGAATTTAGGTTAGAAAAATTGATATATTTAAGGTATACTGTTTGCTGTGCATAATTGAGAGGGAAAAAAAGTGCTTCTCAGCAGATGTAAGCCATAAAGATGTTGTACTGCTTCCCTGAGTAAGACAAGTAGTTATTAAATGTGGGCTCCTATTTCTAATGAATGAAACTTGGTAGTAAAATGATTAAAAGGAAAAAAAACCCACCCTTCATTTACTGAGTAATTACTATGTCAGATACTATTCTAAGCACTTTAGGTACAGTAATTCATTAAACACACACACACACACACACACACACACACACACGAACTGAAGGAAGATACTATTATTTCTCAATCTTATGGTTACTGAAGCACTGAGAGTTAACCAAGTTACCCAGGATCACAAAGCTAGTAAGAGATGGAAATTGAAATTGGCCGGCTGATTTCAGAGCCTGTGCCTTTATCCATGACATTTCCTGCCTCCAAATAAACAAAACAGGAATTTGTGATTGGGTGATTAATCAATGACCCTTTACTCACTGACAGACTAAGGCTCACATGAAACAAAGGGAAATAGTATCAAGAGCATTTTAGTGGCTACATCTCAAATAAAGATTAACTTCTGCTTCTTCTTAGACATCTTGGGAGAGATGGGTCAGCAGGTTGCAGGCCTATAAATAAGAGCCAGACCTTGGATAAGACTAAGTTCTAGGCCAGTGGCTTTCAATCATGCCTGGGCATTAGAATCATGCCTGGGCATTAGGGAGCTGTTCAAAAAATACTGGTGCCCAGACCCCATTCCCAGGATATTAACTGAATTAGTGTAGGACAGTCCCAGCCATTGGCATTTTCTCAAGTTGATTCTGAGATCCTGAGTTGATTCTAAAGTGCAGTTTTGACACACTGCTCTAGGCACACCACAGACTGCTGCCATTGCTAATTTATACTTTTCTGTCCTGAAGCTGACATGAAACCCAAATCTAAACCCTTGGTGGCCACCCAGGCTCAACTTCAGCACATCCAAGGTCAGAGCCCAGGAAAAGCCCAGCCACTTTGTGGAGGAGCTTTCACGACAATACCAATTCTGTCCCCCTGGGAAGAAACCTCACATTGAGGTGACTCCTGCTCTATGACCAGAAGAGGAAAGCAAGGTGGAGGGCACAACGTCCTTCTTTGCTTCTCTCTCCTTGGAGTGATTTTACTCTACAAAGCTGGCACAATCAGTGCCTCCCTTGTTTTACTTCCAAAGGTGACACTGGAAAGAAAAAGGAATGAACTACTGATAGGATTAGGACCTCCCAATGAGCCTGGCTCCTAGCCTAGGTTCACAGAGAAAGTGAGGAAACCAGGATCCAAGATTGTGGCTGTCTGCTACTTCCGAGGGAAAAGCCACGGTTTCAGTTGTAATCCTTATCCTTTCTATTGACTGTTTTAAGTGAATTTGTTTTAAAGCCTCTTTCCTTTAAATGTTGCCTACATAATCAATCAATCTGAGTACTGGCATGGCAGAGCAGTTAAAGCAGGAGATGGGAATGGGTGCACACTACTGTTAAATCAGCTAGAAGGAGCTAGGGCCAAGGGCCACACTCCAGAAGTTATGTCCTTGGGGGCCCCAGAACCTCTGATTCCTGAATGACCTATGGCCGTGGAAGTGATTCATCCACTACAGGTCTACCTGGAACTTAAGCTATTAAAGCTTGGTGGATTCTCCTGTTAAAAGGCATGTTCTGGTAAGTCTAACTTTACACCAAAATTCTATGTTAGAATTCATCCATCGGTGTGGAGCTGCAAGTGTCCCAAACAGGATGTTGACTGGGAGGTGGGAACAGAAGAATATGTCCTCTCCAAGAAGAAAAGAGTGGCTAGAAAATCTTAACTGGAAAGAAAGCCAGAGTTTTACTTAGTGACTTCACTGTTCTCTTTCAGAAGTGGCAATAGAGAAAAACAGTTACTTCCTTATTTTAGAACACACATGAAAAAAAAAAAAACCAATCAAGAGTTTAAAAAATCCCCATTTCAGGGAAAAGCCTACAGCAAAATAAAAGCCAAAGATATACTGACTCCTGGCATATGCTTTTCAATTCTGGAGTGGTTTTCAATTCTAAGTATAAAGAATCAAGGTGAAGAGAAATCTATACAAGTGCAGAAAAACAGGGTAAGATTAAATAATAATTGATGACAACTAAGGATTTGTAAAGTGCCTAACTGTTCTTAAGTGTTTCTATTGATTTAATAGTCTTTTCTGTATTTTTTTAGTAATATGACTTACATAGATGTATCTTTTTGTTTTACCTTGTTTGTTCACACTTTTAAGAATTTAAGTGGGAAAGAAAAAAAATATATATATATTTCTATGAGTTGTAAGAAGCCTAGCTCCATTCAAAGTCAGCCACTGCATTATTAACCTTCTGCCCTTTGGAGCCTTATCACCACACTCACCCACATACTCTCCTCCCAGGCCAGAGGAGGTCAGGAGGAGATCGCTAGGTAGGGATTAGGTGTGTCAGGGAGAGGTACCTGTACTGGGCCCTTTCAGATCCTCCAGTCCCTCTAGCTCCACACTGCCTTCCCCTCCTCCAACCAAACCTGTGGTCCATCCTTTTAGTGATGTTCCTATTGACATTCTTGATTCTTTCCTCTCCTCCACCTGTGCCTTCTTTGCCAAACCTTATTAGGTTAAAGTACTCATCCATTCTTTCTGTGCTTGCTTTTAACCTTAGAATAAAGTCACAAACCTGAGCTCAATGGATCCACAATGAAACCACACAGTGAGATCCTACTTGGGCCCTCACTGCTAATTGACAAGCCTCTCTCTTTTATGGACGCATTGATACAGGTCTCTAGACACTTACTCTAAACATTTCTATCAAGTCCAATTGCCATATTCACTCTCAAGAAACAGCTTTCCATCCTACTTAATGTAGACCAAGTCCGCTTAATATAAATCTCCTATATATTCTTCTTTTTCAACTTATATATTTTCTCTTTCTCTCTCTCTGCCCCACCCCCTACCACTCTTCCCTACTTGCACGCTCTCTCGCTCTAAAACAAAATGAAAAAGACTTTAATCTTATTTAAAATATCTCTTTCTCTTGACTCTTTAATCATCCCTTTCCACTGACATTTTTTCTTCTAAATAATGTTCTCCAGCACCTTCAAGTTTTTTTTAAAAAAGAATCTCACAACACCATGTTTTACCTTTTGTTAAAATTATTTCTGTTTATGTTTTATGGCCTTTACTGGTATGAAGATTCCTTAAGACCAGGAAATAAAATTTAAGCATCTTTTATTTCCTCCAAAGTCTAAGATTGAATCTTATACACAGTGTGGGCCTAATGAATGTGTACTGATTGAATGAATGAATGAATGAATATCTCAGTATAGTTAAGTCATTCTTGGGCTTATTCTTGGTGTCTGAAAGAAAATACATGGGACTGCTATGAACTTGCTTCAGTAAGCTCATTTAGGGTTTGAAATACCTAAGACTGCCCTGGACTTCTCAGATAGTTACCTTCTCAGTGCAATGTAATGCCATAGTCCCTTAGTCAGTGTTTCTCCACCTTATTAATGATACTGGAAGCTACACAATTTTAGGTATTAATTCCCTTGACTTAAATCTTCAGTCCCTCTTTAAAGTTGCAACTGTTAAAAAATAAATAATAAGTAAATAACAGTTGTAATGGTTTCTGGGAAAAGTATTGCATTTAGATTGCAGTAAAATAATTTTTATGATATTTCCCTTTCACTGAATGTGATAGGGAGAATAGAAATATCATTTTTTTTTTTGTTCATGGGAAATAGAAGCAGAAATAGGTGCTTCGGGGTTCCTTAACAGGTCTCTTTGATTCTTTCCTTCCTCTCCTCCACCTGTGCTTTCTTTGCCAAACCCCATTAAGTTCAAGTCCCCATCCAGGCCCAAATCACAGCAGGGACCCTGTGAACCTATAATCACTCTCCAATAGCCTCCTGTGTTATTCTCTCTCTTATGTGGTATGAAATCCCTAAAGGTATGTGCTCTCAATTAAAATGTAGATAAAAGCAGACTGGAATCCTGCTTCAATTTTTTTTCTGCTATAAATAAACTGAAGGGCAACTCTGATCCTCATCTATGAATGGACTGGAATCCATTTTTCTGATCCAGCAAGTACAGGTTGTGATTTTCAAAACAGGTCTAGGGCAGTATATGATTTGTGATATTTTTCCTTCTAAATTTCCATAATTGCAAATGTCCATATACTTTCAGTTTACCAGAAAACAAGGTAAACTAAAGCAAAATGAGAGTACATTAACTATAAGCTTTAGGGGAAAAACAGGGAAATATCTCTGGGTCTAGAATGGTTTTCCTTAGATTAATGTTGGCGAGAAAATGTTCTTTATAGTAAACAATGTCATAGTTAGTTCTAGTCTCCACCAGTTCTTTTTTTTTTAATTTATTTTTTAAATTCACATTAGTTAACATTCAGTGTAGTAATGGTGTCAGAAGTAGAACCCAGTGATTTATCACTTAACATAGAACATTCAGTGCTCATCCCAGCAAGTGTCCTTAATGCCCTTCCCCCATTTAGCCCATTCCTCACCCACTTCTCCTCTAGCAACTCTCAGTTTGTTCTCTGTATTTATGAGTATCTTATGGTTTGCCTCCATCTCTGTTTTTATCTTATTTTTCCTTCTCTTCCTCTATGGTCATCTGCTTTGATTCTTAAGTTCCATATATGAGTGAAATCATATATTAGTCTCTACCAGTTTTTAATCATCAGATTAAGAAGAATATTTTAAGAATGATTATAGAATAATTATAGGAAAGAAAAGACCAGGAAAAAGATCTACTGATATAAAATAAAGATGCCCCTCACTGTATATAATTGTACTAGATATTAAATCTTGACTACCTTCAACATTCACAGACACACACACACACATACACACACATGCCCCCCTCCCCTGAGTCATGTAGAAAGCATTTTTTATTTTCCTAATAGGCATATATCTGGCTTCATCAGAAATTTCTAAATTACTATGTCCCTATGCTTGCTTGCAGGATTTCAATTTCCCCTCAACATCTCCCACAATTAATTGAGAGCACCAGTGCAAAGGGTAAACTTCATATGTGTTTGTCTTAGATCTCTCACACGTTCCCACAGTGTCCACAGTTCAGAGGGCCATTGGAAGGAGCATCACTGTAGCTCCTCATGAGAGAAACATCAAGGCCCATGCCAAGGGTGCTTCTCTAGTGCTCCTAAAGCTTACAGTTCTGAAAGCAACACAGCTATGGCAGCTCCACAAAGGAAGCAGCCTCTCTATAACTTGGTGTTCTTTGTCACTCAGTCTATCCATAACACACCTCCTTTGCCCATTGGCTTTCAATTTCTTAGTCCAAAGGTGGCAGAGGATAAGCACCACAACCATTCTATTACATATGCTCAAGTCCAGTTCTAGAAGCTAGACAGAGAACAGAAGCTATACTACCATTCCATTACCCTCAATTTCTTTTTTCAGCTGTGGCTCAAATCCCAGAAAACTTCTCCTGCCTTCCCCTCCATGTTCCAAATTCTCCTGCTTTTCTGTGGATGCAAAAACTACTGCTGGGGGTGGAGGCAGGTAGGTTAAAAGGGGAGGATGTTCTTTGTTAGCAGTGTACCAGTCCTGGGTCAATCAGTCAAATGTCCTAAGATACCCGAAGACACCAACTTGTCTTTCAGTCAGTAAAATCATGTCACAGGCCATCTTAGGGTACAGGTTTTGAAATTAAGAATTCTGTACCACTTGCTAAAGCAACCCCCACTGAAATCCTCATGCATGCTAGGAAAATCTAACAGATTGTTGCCAACTGATGCATCTTTCATTTGTACAAATAAGATTGGGTTTTCACAAGTTCATGCAACATCACTCTGGGGACTGCTGCCTACCCAGCTCTTTACTACTCAGCCTGCCAGGCCTCCAATTAATGGCACCTCAAGTTAATGCCAGGTGACCTTCAAGTGCTACCCCAAACCGACCTCAAACTAAAGACAGACTTTGGAAGACAGCATCAACAAACTTGGAACAACTTCTGAGTAGCACAGCTGATCTGACTACGTTTCCATAGCCACAATCCCCTAAAATTAGAGATTTTGAACTTACAAAACAAACAAACAAACAAACAAACAAACAGAAATCCCTGACTCTTTTCCCATCTGGCTTTTAAGTCAGATTAGCATGTTTTTTTCTACCGTCCCCATTGACACACCGTCTAAGAAGTCCTTAAAGATGAGAGAGAAGAGAAAAAGGAAGGGGATAAGAAGCAGATAAGGGGAATGCAGTGAAACAAAGGAATGCAGTAAAGTGTGAAAAAGAAAGAGAAAGTGAGGAAAGCCTATAAGACAAACTATCTTAATTTCATCATAGACAGGAAACACTGCTAGAATTGCTGATTAAAGTACTTTGGGACTATTTTAAAAACCAGCGCTTTGTTCCGAAGACAGAACTCCAAGGAAGAAACTTCCCCCACCCTCCCCCTGCTTGTTGCCATAGCTACGACACTCAGGGAAAGCACATAGCTTTGTTTGTTTTCCCCCAAATCACTCTACGACTAGTCTTAAATTCTTCCATTAAGTGGGCCTTTTAAAATACAGCCTTGAATCTAGGAGTTAAGTGGAAAATGTTCATTAGCAATCAAGAATCCTTTCCAGTTAGTGGTTAGCTCCTGGGGAGGATTTTCTCTTTGCATGGTCCTTAATCAAATGCACTGATGCAAAACAGGGTTATGAGACCATTTTGCCTGGCTATGATCCAAGAAGAGGTTTACTGGGCATTACTTTATGAAAGAAAGTTGTTAAACTGTAGTAAACACCCACAGATCTCTGAGACCAGGAATGAATCAGAAAGGTAAAAATAGTCCTAAAACCTGATCATTTCCTTTTCTGTGTCATCTCTACAGGGGTGAATAGGTTAATATATTTCAGACAGTTAAAAACAGGACAGGATATGGAGTCCTTGAGAACTCCTTCCTACAGAGAAGCCAACATTAGCCTCCAAACCTCAACTTTTTCAACCCTGAAACAAGTAATCATGATGTGGATTAGCAAGTGACAGGATAGAGTTATCTAGCTATGAGATGGTGCACAGTCAGTCGTAAAGCCAGAAAACACTTGAGAGTTATAATAAGAATTAGACAATTAAGAATCAGATTCCTTTCCACCTTGTGACTGATTGGCTTTTCTGATAAGGGTTCTAGAGATAGTCACACATGGATACTTTCCCTTTCCAAAGTATGTTGCCACCCCAGTAGCTAGAATCCTAGAATCATGTAAATTAATGAGAATTTTAAAAAAGTTAAACACCTGGTTGAAAGCATGGTCTGCTTCTACTGTTTTGTTAATAAGACTTGAAGTCTTTTGGGAATCTGCTTACTCTCAGGTTACAGCATGGTGTGACCAGCACTACCCAAGGTTCAAAGAAATTGACTCCATTTTGTCAATGCTATAGGCAAGTATTTCTGAAGGATGGAATCAGCAAATGCTTATATCTTAGTTTTGTCTCTATCAACTCAGGAGTAAAAGGCAACCCTCTTATTTCCTTCCCAGAGTGAGAAGACCACTGACAATGTTACCTGCTTTCTGGAACCTGACACACATGATAAAGTACAAGTATTTTGCCTGAAAGCCAGATATACACAGTGCTAGAAATATAAAAGTTTGTTCTTAGTCCATAGAAGAATGATTTATCCTAGGGGTCATGATCTGCTGCATTTGTCTGTGACACAGTGCAAAATTTATATGAGATTTCTTCCTTTGACTGGATCAAACACATTTGTGAACTCTAATTTGGCAACATTTCCCTTGACCATATGGGCCTCAGACAGCAATCATGCTCCACAATTCTATGAAAAATATCACTCTGGTATTCCTATAAAGGCTTATTCTTTATCTTGATTGAGTCAGCCTCAAGACTGCAGTTGTTCAGTTATGAGGCAAAACAAGGTATCTCTATATCTGTTATTAGCTTCAGCTTAATTCTTAATTGCTCCCTTGACTGTGACTTACTTGAGTATTACCTGGGTATTTTTCCTTTTTTAGTCAGGGATTTTTATGGCACCGATAATATATCCATGATGTTAAAATCCAGTCTGCTTTGTTCACTTTATTTGTCAGACTATTAGTTAGGGCTGGAAAGCTTAAGGGCTTAATCAGGCAATTTTTCAGTTTTCTATGTTGTAACAAATCTCCTTTAATTTATCAGACAATACTCATTATGTGATACATCCCTCTACCATAATTTTAAGACAGGAAGCCACAAATTACCTCATTTTACATAACTCTGAGCTCTGAGTCACTTAGAAGGGCTGATTAGAATCACAGAATCTAAATCTTGAAGGGAATAGAGTTCATCTCACTGACTTATCATGGGAATCACCTAGGTTGCTCTTTGTTTTTTTGTTTGTTTTTTCTAAAATACAAGATTTCTTCTCTCTTCTCCCCACCCCCAGAAATGCTGATTTTCTAGGTCTGACTTGGAGTTCAAGAATGTATTTTTTAGAAGTTTCTCTAGATGATTCAGAAAATTAGGTGTCAGCGATCCACTAATGCAGTTCCCTCTTCCTTCAAATGGAGAAATATCTACTTTAACATTCTTTATTTATGAACATTCAGCTTTTGCAGGATTGGTGTAAGAAATGAGACCTTCCCCGTAGAGCTGTACTTTATCACTTCACAGACCATATAGTGCATTCATCAATGTCAATGTCTTTCTGCAAACATGTGTTAATGCTTACGCTGAGTCTAGTACTGTTAATAGGAACTATTTAGGAAGGGCCCTTAATAGGCACAAAACATTTACAAATAATATAATTAATCTCTAAAATAGTCCTGCAAGATGGATTTATTTGTATGCTTGTCCCTATTTTAAGAAGAAGTTTAGAAGAACTGGAATTTAAGCCCATACCTACTAATGGTTCTGTAGCTTATACGTTTTCAAGTGTTTCATGTGTACCATCCAGTTCCAAAATAATTACACAGATAAGTATATACTTTGCCCCTTTTTAATTAACAGAAGTTTTTTTTTTTTTTTTTTTTAATCTCAGCCTCAGGAATATGCTTAATATTTTCTGGCCATCTTTTTTTTAATAAAATTTCTTTAATGTTTATTTTTGAGACAGAGAGAGACAGAGCAGAGAGAGGGAGACATAGAATCTGAAGCAGGCTCCAGGCTCTGAGCTGTCAGCACAGAGCCTGATGTGGGGCTCGAACCCATAAACCATGAGATCATGACCTGAGCCAAAGTCGGAAGCTTAACCGACTGAGCAACCCAGGTGCCACTCTGGCCATATTAATTTTGCAAAATTAGTTACAACTGATAATTATTGACCACTTATGTCCCAGGTACTTCATGGTTAGACTAATTATAATACTGGCAGTCCCTTTGGGGATATACTAGTTATGTCTATAAGAGACTTTATGATTTTAAATTTCCATTTCTTTACAGACCTTTTAAAAATAGGATAGATACTTACCTATTGGGGAAGGTATAAATATTGTACTACTAGAGAACAGAGAGATTTCTCAAAGTTCATACTAGCCCTCCAATTCTGTATGTAGGTTATATTTAGCTTTCTATTTCCTGTCAAATTATAAGCTGTTTCCAGTGTATTCATAGATTGAACAGGATCTACAAGATCACAATGGTTCACTTTCCCCATGAGTTCAGTAAGTTATATTTTTAAACTTTTTCTGAAGCCAGAAAAAAGTCACCCAAAAATCCAAACAAACCCCAAGGTGCTGTTTTCAAAAGGGAGGTTTTTTTTTGGCCACAAGCAGTAAGCTACCTTTTAAGTGATTGTAGTAAAACTTAGCTCAAGTTGTATTTAAGATAGTCTCTTTTTTTCTTCCATTCAGTCTATGAACAATGTCTAGATAAACTAGAAATAATTCTTAATGTTTTAAAGTTGAATCTTTGAATGTAATTCTAATTTTTTAATAAAGGTAAAGTCATGTGTATAAAGTCAGAGTAAAATCTAAGATAATGAAAATTCACTATATACTCTAAACTTTTCACTTCTTAGGTGTTATTTAATATAAACATGATTAATTCAGTAAACATTTCCTTATGGCCTGTGAGGTGCCGAAAATCATGCCAGCCACTAGATAAATGGAGAAGAATGAAACAAGGGCTCCACGTCTTCTTTTACATTACTAAATTAAACCGCATCACAGAGGCGCCTGGGTGGCTCAGTCGGTTAAGCGTCTGACTCGGCTCAGGTCATGATATCACGGTTCATGGGTTCGTGGGCCGGGTCGGGCTCTGCGCTGATAGCTAGCTCAGAGCCTGGAGCCTGTTTCAGATTCTTTCTCTCTCTCTCTCTGACCCTCGCCTGCTCATGCTGTCTCTCTCTCCCTCTCTCTCTCTCAGAAATAAAAATAAAACATTAAAAAAATTTTTACCTGCATCACAGTCTGCTAAATTATCATCTTTTACCTACAAAAATGGCAATTTCATATGGTTCAATCTAATAGTTACTATATTGTATTGCACTGATTTATCTTCCGACGGATAAGCAGACATTCCCGCGAGGAGAACAGAGTGGAAGATGATAGGAAAACTTCCTCATGCCCATTCTACGGAGATCATATTGAACCCTGTAGCCCAGGAGAACCACTGAAGGTTGCTACAGTGTTCTGGCAAAAGGACAAGGTTGGAAAACAGTATCCATCTGTGTTGCTAAAAAAGTAATATAACGTTGGTAGTAGTTTAAGGGATGAATGCAAGAAAGAGAATATGGATATCATGAGATTAGTCGTAAGTTTGTTCCATTAGTTCAAGTGAGAAATGTTGAGGACTTGACTTAAATCTGTTCTACAAAAATTATAGACAATATTTATGAAAATAACAAGATGGCTATGATGGTTAATTTTATGTGTCAACTTTACTGGGTCACAAGGTGCCCAGATACATGGCCAAACATTATTCTCGGTGTGTCCAGCAGGGTGTTTCTGTATGAGATTAACATTTCAGTCAGTAGACTGAGAGAAGCAGATTGCCCTCCCTAGTGTGGGTGGACAAAACATTGAAAACTTAAATAAAACAAAAAGGGAAACTAAGTAAGAGGGAACTCTTGACTGACTGACTGAGCTGGGACATTGGTCTTTTCTGGCCTTTAGAGTGGAACTTACACATTGGCTCTCCTGGAGCTCCAGCTTGCCAAATGTAGACATTGGTACTTCTCAGCTTCCATAATGATGTGAGCCAATTCCTTATGATTAAAAATCTGTCTATCTATCTATCTATCTATCTATCTATCTATCTATCTATCTATCATCTATCTCCTATTGGTTATGTTTCTCTGGAGAACCCCTAATAGTTTTTGGTACTGGGAGTGGTTCTAGAAACACAGAATGTTAAAGATGTGTTTTCTGAATTGTTTCTGGGGTTTCTGGAATGGTTCTCTATTCTGATTAGATTTAAAGATGCTACTGGCTCTATTTCCAGTAATAAAGAAAGCACTGATATTACATGATGTGGTCTGGAATAGAGATTTATGAGAAGACTCTGATGAAGCTGGGGACATTAAGTATCTAAATTTTGATGAGTTTTCTTTGTCAGTGAAAGAGGCCTCCCCATCCCCAGTGGAAGTATTCTCTACCCCTGTCTGAGACAGTAGACTTGAGTGCAGGGGAGGCTGGGTCCCCTAAGGAAGGACCCTGGCACACTACCAATAGTTTATAGTTGCCTGAGGAAACTCAAATGGTCTTTCTTGAGGCAGCTGCTGTAAAGATAATGCTGATCCTCCCTAGGACTACCCTACCACCCATCCTAGATTCCAGACCTATACCAGCAAATCCCTAAAGGTAAGGTACAAATTGTGATCCATGAGGAAATATGATACACTTTAAAACAACTATTTGGGTTTTCTAATTTATACAGACAGATATCCAAAAAACATGTATAGGAATGAATATTAAGATTGTGGGATAATGGTGGAAGGAACATAAAGTTTAATCAGGCCAAATTTATTAATATCAGCTCACTAAACAGAGATTCTGCATTTAACACTGCAATTTAGGGAGTTAGAAAGGGTTCTAACGGTTTGGTTGGTTGGCTAAAACATGGATCAAAAAGTGGCCCACAGAAAGCAAGCTGGAAATATCAGAATTGCCTTCGTTTAATGTAGAGGAAAGCATTCAAAGGCTTAGAGAGACTGAAATGTTAGCATGGATTTGTCATTTAGATGACATGGGAAGGTACAGAAGACATACTTCTCATGATGACTGTGGGAAATAAATGACTAACTGTGAGGGAACTCCAGCATCCTTAAGAGCTGGGTGATTACTCTTCTCTCTAGGCCAGGCCTTACAGTGAGACTACAGTTACTGAATCAGGAAATCTAAATGCAATGAGACTAACTAGATCCTGAGGTGTCAGGAACTAAGTAGCAGCACTCAATCACCAAAGGCAAGGTAGGTGTGGTTGCCATGACAGACAGCAGAGCCAGAGCAGCAGTCAGTCTCACTAGGACAGACCTATGAAGGTGGCTAGTTAGTGGATCTTGATGTTCCAGAAGTAAAATCCACAGAAATCCTATTGAATTCTGCCTTGATCTGTATAAGCAGAAAAGTTCTAGGTCAAGTGAACAAGTCTAGCCTGAATTATAAAAACAGAGTCATAGCCCCTCAATTAATTTCTAGACTTGAGCCAGTTTACTTACCAAAATTCCTTGAATGAAGGGGAGGCTGGGTCCCCTGAGGAAACACCCCAGTACACTACCAAAAATTTATACTGCCAGTCTTCCTCCCCACTTTCCCCAAAGGGATTTATGGCCTTTTACTGGAATAATTGTGCACATGGAAACAGGAAATAATCAGGCCTTTCAGGGATTACACCTATTGGCTCTGAACTGATACTAATTGTAAATAAGACCCAAAACATCATTTTTGTGTAGTCTGAGTAGAGCTTATAGAGGTCTAGTGATTGATCAAGTTTTAGCTCAGGTATGTCTCATAGTGGGCCCATTGGGTCCCCAAATGCATCTTGTGGTTATTTCTCCAGTTCCAGAATTTACAACTGGAATTGATATTCTCAGCAGTTGCCAGAATCCCTACATGATTTTTTGACTTATAGAGTGAGGGCTAGGATTGTGGGAAAGGACCAGTGGAAGCCATGAGAGCTGTCTTTACCTAGGAAAATATAAACCTAAAGCAATACTGCATTGAGTACTAACTTGCAAAGACTAGTGCCATCAAGGACTTGAGAGATGGTGGTGATTCCTACCACATCACATTCAGCTAGCCTGTCTAGCTCTTTAGAAGCAGATGGATCTTGGAAAATGACACGGGATTATCCTAAATTGAACCAGGTGGTGACTCCAGCTGAAGGTTCTGTACCAGATCTGATTTCATTGCTTGAGAAAATTAACACATCCTCTGGTACCCAGTATGTAGCTATTGATCTAGCAAATGCCTTTTTCTCCAGCCCTGTCAATAAGACCCACCTTAGGTTTCATCTAGTAAGGACAGCAATAGATCTTCTCTGTCTTACCTCATGGGTATATTAACTCTCCAACCCTATGTCAGAATTCAGTTTGCAGGGATCTTTATCACCTTTCATTTACACAAGATCCCACACAAGTCCAATACATTGATGGCATTATGTTGATTGGACCTAGTGAGTAAGAAGTAGCAATTACTCTAAATTCATTGGTAACATATTTGCAGGCCAGAGTGTGAGAAATAAATATGACAAAGGTTTAGGGGCCTCAGTCAAATTTCTAGGGGTCCAGTGGTATGGGGCACTTTGAGATATCACTTCTAAGGTGAAGGATGGATCTAGCTCCTCCTACAACCAACAAAGAGGCACAATGCCTAATGGACCTCTTTGGACTTTAGAGGTAACATATCACTCATTTGGTTTGTTCCTCTGGCCCATTTATCAGGTTACCCCAAAAGCCATTAGTTTTGTGTGGGGCTCAAAATAGGAGAAGGCTCTGCAATAGGTCCAGACTGCTATGCAAGCCTGCTCTGCCACTTGGATCACAAGGTTCAGTAGATCCAATGGTGCTTGAAGTGTCAGTGGTAGACAGGGATGCTGCTTGGAGCCTTTGGAAGATCTCTATCAGTGAGCTACAGTGATTTTGGAGCAGAATCCTGCAATCCTCTGCAGATAACTACTTCCCTTCTGAGAAATAGCTCTTGGCCTGCTACTGAGCCTTCATAGAAACTGAATGCTTGACCATGGACCACTGACCCATGTAACATGAGCTGCCTCTCATGAACTGGTTTTATCTGATCCACCAAACCAGAGAGTTGGACATGCACAGCAGCATTCCTTCATCAGATGGAAGTGGTATATATGTGATCAAATCTGATCTGGCCCCAAAGGCACAAGTAAGTTATATGAAGTGCCCAAATACTCATAGTTTCCACTCCTGCTACACTGTTGTCCCTCTCCCAGCTTGTACTTATGGCCTCATGAGGAATTTCCTATGATCATTTTATTAAGCACTTTATTATCATGAACTCACAATGACCTTGAGGTAGGTATTATTATTTCATTTCATTTCCATTTTGAGGAAGCTGAAGCACAGAATGGGCGATACATTACCTGGGATCACTGGGCTGGAGTTAGGCTATGATGCCAAACAGTCTGATACCAAGATCTCCCTTTGACAAATATGCCATGCAATATTTTCCAAAATCCTACAGGGCAAATGTTGGAGGTGTCTTTTAGCCCTGCTGTTATTTTTAGCAAATTTCTATTTCTCCTTACTGGAAAGGGATGATTGTATGAGAAAGAGTGAGGAGCGGAAGCAAGCTATGTATCCAAAAGATACTTCAGTTAAATGGTATTTAGTCAAGTTAAATTATTCTAAACATTAGCAATAACAGAGATAGTGACTTAGGTCTTTTCTTGTTGTAGACACAGGATTTTTAGGAGGAGTACTATTTATTTTTCACCCCAAAACCTAAAGGACTTAAACAAAAGTATTGAAAGTATCCTATTGCTTAAGTCTCCTTCCTTCCCACACTAATTTTTCTCATTTACTCTAATTCTGACCTTATGGAGTTTAATGCACAGCATAGTCACTATAGTGAACACTGTATTGTATACTTGAAAGTTGCTAAGAGAGCAGACCTTCAGTGTTCTCTGTACAATCNCACATGCATATATATGTCAAATCATCATGTTGTTCACTTTATATTTACACAATGTTATATCAATTATATTCCAAGGAAGCTGGAAAAAAATTAAAACTGACATAAGAAAACAGCATTTAGACTGTCCTTAAAGTGGTCAGAACAATAGTTCCTCAAATAATTAGACAGCAATTTCTCAGGTTATTTTCAAAAGACGCTACCATCTGTTATCATAAAAGCCCAAGTAATATTAGAGATGGTTTGGTGGACTTTCCTCAGAGAGACAAACAGTATCTAGTTTCTCTTTTGAAAACTCTTTCTTTACTGGCTACTAAGTACAAGAAAAGAAGCAATAAATATAAGAGCAGAAATCAGTCAAATATAAAATAGACAAACTATATAGATAAAATCAATGAAATGAAGAGCTGAGTCTTTAAAAAATCAATAAAATTCAAAAACCTCTCGCTAAAATGATCAAGACAAGAAAGCGTTTTCAAACTACCAGAATCAGGTATGAAAAAGGAGATACTAATATAGATCCTACAAATATTAAAAGGATAATTAGGAAATGTTACAAATAACTTTATGACAAAAAATGTGACAACCAGATGAAACGGATAAATTATTTTAAAGATAGATATTACTAAACCGTAAGAATAGGAAACTTAATAGTCTTATATCTAAAGAGATTGAGTTTTTAATTATAAACTTTCCAATAAAAATATTTAGGTCCAATTTTTCCTTTTTTTAAAGAATTTTTTAAATGTTTACTTATTTTTGATAGAGAGACAGAGTATGAGTGAGGAAGAGACAGAGAGAGAGGGAGACACAGAATCTGAAGCAGACTCCAGGCTCTGAGCTGTAAGCACAGAGCCTGATGTGAGGCTTGAACCCATGAACCACAGGATCATGACTTGAGCCAAAGTCAAACATTTAATGGACAGAGCCACCCATGTGCTCCAGGTCCAATTTTTTCAATGGAGATTTCTATTAAACATTTAATAGAATCTCTTTCAGAAAATTAAGGAGAAGGGAACACTTCCAAACTCATTTTACAAGGCCAGTATTACTCTGATACCAAAATCGGTCAGATATCACAAGAAAAGAAAAATTATAGATCAATATCCCTCATGAACATAAATGTAAAAACCCTGAACAAAACATTAGAAAATCAAATCCAGTAATAATAGAAAAACAAAATTACACCATGAATAAGTGAGGTTTATCCTATGAATGCAAGGTTGGGGTTGGTTTAACACTCAAAAATTAAGTTAATAAATGACTAAAGTAATAAATCATATAATCATTCCAATAGATAAAGGAAAAGAATGACAAAATCCAATACCTACTCATGAAAAAAACTCTCAGATAACTCAGGAATAGATGACAACATCCTCATGTTGATAAAAGGCATGCATGAAAAACCTACATCTAATATCATACTTGATGATAAAAGACTGACAACCTTCTCCCTAAGATCTGAAACAAGGCAAGTTTTTTACCTTTACCACTTCTGTTTTATATTTTAACAGGCTCCTAAAGACCTAAGTGTTTCCCAAACTTCATTCATTTCCCAGCTATCTTAAAAGTTTCTGTCACTGTTTCATAACTCCTGTACAACCACATTTTGGGAATGGGTGAAATAGAAAAATAAAACAAAATTTCAGAAGCAGGAAGTTTCTTGAGGAAAGGGATTATCTACACACACATGTGTGCATAAGATCAATAGCCATTTGTATAGTGGATAATTAGTTTGATCTAGCCTACATTTCCTAGAAAATGGAGTGTGTGGAAAAGTTTATATGTATATGTAAAGACTTTATCTGGAGGTACAGTATTAGGGCAGGACGAGTTAGGGGAAAAGAAATATGAGGCATGGAAAGAGAGAAAGCAAATACAAGCTATTGTATTAACAAGCTGACCAGTTTCACATGAAAACACAGATGACTGCTCAATCACATAGGACATATTTCAAACAGGCTCTTTGGAATCACAGTGCTTTCAAACAACCCATCAAGGAGAGGAATTATCAGCCAACCACTTTCCATATTCTATGCCTCAACAGTCACAGTTTGGCACATAGTACATTAACTCCTCTGATATTTGTTGTCCTGCCCTGTTTGTCCAGGCAGCTGCTGCTGGAAAAGTCAGATACCATGCCTTATATTAAGATGCTTCATTTGAGACCAGAGTAATGAGAGGAGCCGGATTTTCTGTAGGTTTGGTCAGTCCACATCTGTTTTCTCAACAGGCACAACAGAGACCATACTGGAGCCAGCAGTCGCTCTGAGGAGGTGGTGACAGCAGGTGGTGTTAGGCGATGACCTCCCAAGTGACTGTAATGGTGGCTAGTGACCACTGCTCCAGTGACCAAGAAGCAAAAACCCCGAGGGCATGTGGACTTTAGTAAATCTGGAGAGGTACATAAATCAGGTCTGATGCAGTTTCCAAAAAACTAATTGCTGTGGGTAATTGGCTGAGTTTGAAATACCCATCTAACATTTGGACCACGTTTTAAAAAATCCTTTGGGGTAATTTTCTCAAGTGTTTCACATGCTGCTGTTTATAGACAATACACAAAAAGACGCTGAGTTTTTTCAAATGCTGCATGGAGTAGACTTTAACTGAATATCAATTCATTATCTATGGCAGAAGTCAGAAATGTTTTTTTCTACAAAGATGCATACCCAGATGATATACCAGGGCTTCATATACTTCATGGGCTTTCCTGAGAGGATGGGGTGCAACCTCTGATGTACTCGACATAACCTGCTTCTTCTCTCCCTTTCCCTCTTTCTCTTACTCAAGGAAATGTCTACTAGAGAGTCACATAGGGATAACTGTGCATATATATATATGCACACACACATACACATATATATGAAATGAGTTCTATTATTGTTAAGAGAGTGAAGTACAGTGGTTAAGCATTTGAGCTCTGGAGCTCTTAAACAATCGAACTTCTGCCACTTTCTAATGATTTTACCTTGGACAAATATCTTCACCCCTTCTGCTTCATTTTACCTTATCCATAAAAGACAGATAATAATGATATGCACCAAATTTGGTTGTGTGAGAAATAAATAAACTCATCTCTTCCACTAAGAATGAGAATTGCTGAACTAGCCCAGTGCCTAGCTTATACTAAACATTCAGTAATTGTTAGTTCCTAGCAGTAGCTAATTACTTGTGATTATTATTTGAAAACTATTATTTGTAACAAATGACTTCATTTACCTGTGTGCCACTGGTATCCAATTCAATTCAATGAATATAAACCACGTTCTATAAGAAAGGTAGAAACTGTGTGTTTTGAATTTGCTGCAATTTTTTTCTTCAATAAAACTAAAAATCTAAGTCATGTGTACACTTGAAGTACCAGCCTCAATAAAGTATATTCTATTTCTGTAAGTTAGATCTATATAGTAACTGTTACCAAGACCTGCAAGATTCTAGATTCTTTACTGAAAAGTTTATTCTGGAGTTTTCAACTGGTTTTATTCTCAGTAGGTAGGGTAGGTTAAAAATTGGAAAATATCAGAACTTGTGTCTGAGAACCATTGATGGAAATGAGCTCATGTACACAGGTAGGTGGGAGAGCTGTAGAGTGAGGTAGTGAGTGTAGGCTCAAACAACAAGTTCTCTAAGTGGGTGTTTGTCTTTTTCATGTGCTGTTTTCTTCCCAGGCATGAGTTCTCTGTTGTACTCAGACATTGGTTAGTAACAGTTACCACTTTGGGCACCTAATCACATATCTACCTCATCTGTTAGAAACAGCTTTGTCCTTTGAGCATCTCAGGACAGAAATCTTGGTCTGGTCTTTGTTTCATCTGCCTTTAGCTTCTGCATTTGATTTGTCATTATATTCTCTAGCTGTTTCCTCTAATTTACCCAGGGCCTCATTCTGCGCACAACTGGTTTTTATTTGTTTCGAAAATATATTTATCTTCTTATATATCTATCTCCTCCAGGAGATGGACATCTACTCCAGGGGCAGCATTGTGTTTACCTTCCTTCTCCCAGAACTTAGCAACTAAGTGTCTGGAACGACATGATCTCAGTGTTTATTAACTGGGCATTGTCTTCTATTCCTTTTTGCCTTCTCTCACAAGCTGCTAAGACTTCCCTGTCTAAGGTCCACCTGCCACAGAGAGCCCAAGAGAGAAGCAGGACCCTTGAGCAGAACACATGGCTATTCTATAACAAGAATGTCATTTCTTTGAAGTCAGGTTTTACTTATATATCTTATCTTATATATCTTATATATCTACTTTGCATCTGTTTGATATAAAATGTTTTCAGTTACTTACAGGTTAAATGATCTTTCCCATGAACTCTTCAAGTAAAATTAACACTCATGAACATTTTGGTGAGTGAATGTGATGGGGTGGTATATACCCCAGTTTGAAAAGCACACTTTTATTTTGTCCAGCATGCATCTACCAATTAGGTGAATGCTTCTCATACACATTCTAATCATGTCTCATATCTACTTAGTAATTTATAAAATTCCATATGTTCCCTGAATCAAGCCCAAACTCCCCAGTCTGGCTTCTATGCGCCCAGTCTCACTCTTCCTCCCCAGGGGAACACATTCCTCTAACCAGCTTATCTGCTTACTGTCTGTTCCATACATCATGCTCAATTTTATCTCTAGATCTTGGCACTAATTCTCTAAAATGCTACATCTTTATTATTCTGTTTTTCTTAACCCTTCAAGAACCAACTCATACACCTCCTATAAAAACTACCGCAGCTCAAGGGGTTTTTACCTTCTCTAACATCCTCTGTTAAAAAACTTAAATACAATTAATCATTGCTTCAAGCATTTCCTTTATCTTTTCAGCAACTTTTAAGGGAAGGAACCAGGGTTGATTTGTCTTTGTATCTCCCACATGGTGCAGAGTGGATACTAGGAGAATCAAGGAATCTCAGCATTGTTCTAGACGTCTGTGGCCATTGAGTCTAATCTTGTATAGTAGTAATATACTTATTTATTTACCAAACGTAAGTTTTTCTCAGCTATATTGGAGATATAATTGACAAATAAATATTGTGTATATTCAAGGTGCATAATGTTATATTATGACATATGCATAAATTGTGAAATGATTACCACAATCAAGCTAATTAACATATCTATCACTTCACATAGTTGCAGTCATTTACCAGTCATTTCACATAGTTGAATTGAGGCTTTACTTTGTATAAGGCAATAGGTGTAAAATTTTACACCTTAATATATTTAAAGAAGTTGAAGAGGTTCTTGGTCTTGCCTGATATTTGTCATGACAAAATGTTTAGTTCATTGACAAGAAGGTTTATTTTAATTTTGGACAGCTGTGCAAAGTCTTATTTATGATGATCTAAAATATTTTTTTTCTGATTTTAATTCTGTTTCTGGAGTAATTTAGAATAAATCTAATATTTATTCTGTATAACAGTCTTTTGATATTCATCTCATTTAATTTTTTTTACAATTCTATCCCCAGCTGATATTAAAAGCCTCATCTTCTGTTCCTCCTTCACTGTTCATCTTCTAATACACTGACAAGGTTTCTAGACCCTTCCTCCTCTTCTTCTGAAGACACTTGAGTTTGCCACAGTCCTTTTATAACTAAATACGGAAGTATCACTGGAATATTATCACTACAAGTATCTGTTGATTAATCAGGTACTTTAACATTTTAGCCTAGAAATCAGTGTCTCAAATGACACACAGACATGTCTTTTTTTATCATCAGTCCAGTCTTAGCTGTCTTCTCAAAGTCAAGCATGTTGACAACAATCAAATGTCAAACTTTTCTTTTATTAAAAAAAAAAAAAGACTGGCAAAAATGCATTGCAGTTCCTCTTTGGAACCCAAGGAAATCAAAATGTAGTAAAACCCACTGTATTCTTTACACAGTACCAAGTACTAGGCGTATGGTAGTGAACAGAGATGGCTCCTGCTATCAAAGCTTTCAAATTAATAAAATTGTTATAAAACAAATAAGATAAGGAAATGGAGTAAAAATGGTGGGTCTTTCTTAGATAAGGTAGTAAGGAAAGGTTTTTCCCTGGCACTGACATCAAGCTGAGATCTAAAGGAAAAAAAGAGGCTGCCGTACCAAACAAGGAAGACAGTTTTCCAGGAAGAGGAAACCAATTCTGCAACATTAGGAGAACAACCTGGGGTAAGTTTTAAAATCAGAGGCCAGAGGGCCAGGGCAAGAGTAGAACAAGACAAGACTGAAAAGGTAGGCAAAGGCTAGGTTAATCAGGGTCTTACAGGTCATGGGAGATTTTGAACAGGATAGAACTCAGAATTGGCTTTTGACTTAAAAAATATTCTGGCTGCTAGAAACCAAGCCAGGAGGTGATTGTAGTGGTCCAGGAAAAAGATGATAATGAGTAACTTTGACTGGGGTGACTATAGTAGAGCTGAAGATAAGTTGATAAATTTGAGATATATTATGGAGATGCTAACAAAAGTTTGCTGCTATATCATCTATCAAAAAATATGCATCTATTCATGAATACCAAAGAGAGGTATTTTCATGCAAACCATGGGCACATCAAATAAATAGATTTTTTGTTGCCTTTTAAAATCCAAAAGAAACCCAACATGTAGCAAAGTTTCTGTTCTCATTGATAGAAGGTGGCTGTTCATATTTCAGACTTGATATATCTGGCACTATGTATTCTGAAAACATGAATGAAAAAGAAGGGTAATCTAAAATAATCACTGAGGCTATGCTCTCTGCTCCCTGGAATAGAACAGTGTATCCCAGGCTCATTCTGGGTTCACATTATAAAACATTAATTTGATTCAGCCTTAGATTTGTGAATTGATATTCCAGGAAAACAGATTTCTGCTCATTATATGAAAGAATATGAAGGAATTTTCCCATAATTGCCCTTTGAATATATAAGCTTCAGAACTAATTATCTGTCAGACTTCCTGTCTTCTCCACTTTTTACTGAGTGGTCATTTAACTCACCTAGGGATATCAAGAGAATGATTTGCTTTGCTTTTAGGGACTTTAAAATAAAAGCTGAACTATTTGGTGTCAGGAAGGAAATTAGCACAATATCCTAGACGCTGATAACTTAAAAAAATGCTTGCATAATAAAGATCCTAAGAGGAATGTTAAGACATTTGAATTCTATTGCTAACAGAGATTAACTTTGTTTTTTGGACAAGATTCTTGATTATTCTGAGACTTGGTTTACCTAAATGTTAAATAGTTATAAGTCAATGGTTTTCTCCCTCCCCCTTCTTAGTAGCAAATTAAAATCTGAAAAAATCCCCAAAACTGAAAAGGAAAAGTGAGAGAAAGTACCTAACAGTCAAAAGAGGAAAGAGGGAATTATTGAAGCAACTGGCAACATTAAGCAATCATGACTCAATGAGTAGAGAAAATCAATGAGTCAAAAATGAACACTTTTTTTTTTTAAACCTGAGAAGGCCTTCTCCGGTCTGGGAGCCTTACTTTTTCACTAATTTCTAATCTGAAAGGCTGTTGGATACATGACACTCCGAGTGTGCAGATATCACCAGGACACTGTGACTCCATCTTCATCTTGCCTACTGACCTATGTCCTAAGGTGCATTCAAAAGAGGGTGAGAGCTTGGTATTTATCCTTGAAAGGTGGCTTTTGGATTGATTTCATGAGTAGCTTTTCTAAGGATCCCAAAGTGGCAGACCTGTTTGTGTTATTGAAGATATCTCTCTCTTCCTGAGTAATTTTCTTAACCTCTCTATACCTCTATGTTTTCATCTGTAAAATAAGAAGGATGGCACCTACCTTATTACAGTTGTTGTAATGTTAAGTGATAAGGAAACTTAAATGAGAAGATTTAAAAAAACTCTTGAAAATGTTTTATATTAGTGACATATTATTGATAATGTCAGTGACAATAACTGTTGGCCATTAATAATTTTACATTCTCATCCATAGTCATGTCAACTTCTATGTGAATGTTCCGAGCTCCCAGTTACTAGTCAGCCGTTGTTACCAAACTTCATACTGTCATAGACTCCTGTGGTCTGCCTCCAAAATACTCAGCCCACAGCTGTAACCTTTGTTGACTGATTTCAACCAGTCTACTCCAGCATATTCCCAACAATTCTGCCCAAGCCATGTCCCTTCTTCTCTGTCCTCATTCACACCCCCTCCTCCCACGATCTGCAGAGATGTACAATGACATGCAGAATCCTGTATCTATGGCTTTGTTCATGCTGTTTCCCAAACCTGGAATGCTCTTTCTTGGCACAAACAAATCCTATGTACTTTTCAAGGCCTTTGATTCCATCCCTCTTACAACTTTATCTTCATGACCTGAAACATACCTCTGTATCAATTTAGTACTTAATTATAGCATCCTTATTTGTGTTTTCATAATGAAAATCTAATTTTTTCAACCAAACTGGAGACTTACTGAAAGTAAAGAGTATGTCTAATGCTTCTTCCATATCTCCTACAGAGTCTGTCACTAAATCACACACAAACTGGGAACCCATAAGCACTACTTGACTTTAATAGACTCTCCACTAAAACTAGCTTGGAACCTGCCATGAAGACAGCTACAAGAGTGGTAAACTCCATATTTGTAATTCCCTAAAACCTCTCATAATAACTACCACTTAATGACTTATCCCTGTGTGCCAGACTCCGTACAAGGCCAAAGTACAATTAATGCTCTCTGAAACCTATTATCTCCATTGTGCAGATGAGGAAACTAAGAGGGAGGTTAAGTAATTTTCCTCAGGAGATGGAGCTTGAAGGTCATTACCTTCAAACGTAGTTACACAGTCTTTCCTGCATTTAATTACAGACTGTATGTACTCCTTTAATCTATCAGCAATGTAACAAAAACAGTCTGGTCTTGTTTAATGTCTTATGTGGAATTTTTATACTGAAAAGTCACAAACTGTCATTCTATGGCCAAATCTGGCCACGAAGTTTGTTTTATATGAATCATATATTAACATATATATTTTAAAAGCAGACATTTTAAAGCAGATGATTTTATATGAAAACCCAGATTCCTAGCTAAATTTGAATGAATTTAACTTAGATCAAATATTTGATTATGAAAAATATTGAAGTACTAGAAGAAAACATGAATTGGTATTTGTATACTCTTGGGACTATAAAAGGCATTTCTAATATATACATGAAGTCCAAAGGTCATAAGCTTTTGACACAAGAATTATAAACATCTATATAGGAGAGAGAGAGAGAAAGAGAGAAGAGGAGGAGAAGAAGGAGAAAGAAAAGGGGGAAGAAAGAGCAGGAGGAGGAGAAGAAAAATTGGTCAATAGACAAATTAGGAAACCAAATTCGCAATATATATATAGCAAAGACTAAAATATCCCTAATATCTAAGAACTTCATCAAAAATAATAAGAAAATTATTAAATTCCCAATAGAAAAATAAGATAGAATTAGGAATTCACAGGAAAAAAAATACTAGTTGCCAAATAAACAAAAGATGCTTAGTAACTTAACAGTTAAATAAAAAATAATAAGATACGATTCACTCATCACACTGGCAAATGTTAAAAAAAATGAATAATATCCAGTATTGGCAAAAATATGAGGGGAATAGGCACTTTTGTACACTGATGGGTTAGAAATAGAAAACGTAGGGTATTTTACAGCACCCCTTCTTAATAAAGACCCTAGAGAAAGTTGGGATAGAAGGAACCTAATTAAACATCATCAAAGGCATTTATGACAAGCCTTCAGCTAACATCATCCTCAACGGGGAAAAACAGAGCTTTCCCCCTGACATCAGGAACACGACAGGGATGTCCACTCTCACCACTGTTGTTTAACATAGTGCTGGAAGTCCTAGCATCAGCCATCAGACAACAAAAGGAAATCAAAGGCATCAGAATTGGCAAAGAG
>NW_027531015.1:920303-1046066 GCF_008692635.1 Crocuta crocuta | reverse complement strand
ACTGTTATATAGAAACCAACTTGACAATAAACTATTTGTAAAAAAAAAAATCAAAAAAGTAAAAAAAAAGAAAAAAAAGAAGACATAGGGTATTTGACAATAGCCCTTAAAAATTTAAATAAGCCTTTCCTTTGACTTGCACAGTTGCACTTCTAGAGATTTATTTTATACACATTGAAAAATGTTTACATAAAAATATTTATTGTAAAGTATTTGTTATAATGAAAAATTTTAAACAAATTTAAATGTCCAAATCAATAGAAATATTAGATAAATTATGGTAGACCCATACAATGTAAAACCACGAACTCCCAGGAAAAAATAAAGACATTTAAAAAATTATGTAACATATTTTTAAATGAAAAGTATGTGTGTACATAACTGTCTTATTAAAATTTTTTTTAATGTTTGTTTATTTTTTAGAGACAGAGTGTGAGTGGGGGAGGGGCAGAGAGAGAGGAAGACTGAACCTAAAGCAAGCTCTAGACTGTCATCACAGAGCCTGACATGGGGCTCGAACTCAAAAACTGTAAGATCATCACCTGAGCCGAAGTTGATACTTAACCGAATGAGCCAGCCAGGCCCTCCTATAATGATCTTAGTTTAAAAGAATTATATATTTATATGTAGGAGAAATCCATGAAAGTATACACAAACCATTAACAGCAGTCTTCTCTGGTAGGATTTTCTAACATTTGTGTTCAATTTTTAACTAGAATGTATTTCTTCTGTAAACTTTGTTCACTTAGTGGGGAGAAAAGCTATAAAGATATTTTATGGTTCCTTTGGTATCTGCTTTCTCCTTATTTCTCTCTAGGGAAACATTCTAGGAAGGTAGTATCTTGGGCTATCTGAAGAAGAGATTTTTAAATTTTCTCTAAGTCCCTCTCCACCCAAGGATCCCATGCACTTTAACACATTTGCAATCAAGCAAGCAAGTGGGAAGAGGCCTTCTCCAGTCCTATATGCTCAATCTTTACTTAGGTGTAAAGGTCTTTACTTAGTAGCGTGTTCTTCAGAGACAAGGACAGTGTATGTGTGCAGCCTCAGGCAAACTGCTTAATGGTTCTTAACTTCAGTTTCCTTCTCCACAAACCAGTCACAATAACATCCAATTATTAGCATGGCTGTAGGGATTGAATGAAAGTATAAATGCCTGGCATATGGTAATTACTTGCTAAGTAGTTATCATCACTATTGTTATCAACTGTGCCTGGTAGGTTAGGACTGTACGTTTTACTTAGTTTTAGATATAAATGGGTCCCTAATAAATATTTCTTGATAGTAATGGCCCCATGGTTCCAAATGATTTCTGTTCATGTCAGTTTGAATAAATAGTGAGTCTTGTTATATTTGTCAATTTGGACTCTGCTTTTATAAGCTGGCCCTAAGAAATGTTGACCTTGTTCATTCAATCTAAGATTTACATAAAATTCTAGAATTGTCCAGGACTAACTAGTAGTGCCCTGGGAATGAAGGGATAAAATATAGAAATGCAGAGGTGAATTTCTCTTCAGGCAGGGCAGGGAAGGGGCTAGAGAGGAAGAGACTGTTTGCATAAACCCCAACTCAATCTTCCTTTCAGTTTGCTCATCTTGATTTCGCTAAAGATAAAAACTAGACCTGTCTTTACTTACTACCCCTCCCTTCTCAAATTAAAACACAATCTTTTCAGGTTTGAAATCTTAGAAAGTTTTTGTAATTTGATCACTCTTGTCAACGAACCTCAAAGAAAGATACAAGCAGTCCTAACAAGCCTCTAAGAATTTGATTTTAAAAATCTGTTCATGATTGTGTGCATGAGACATACCATCATGCATGACTAAAAAGATACGTTACAGTGAAAAAAGATTGTTTTTGAGTATGGTCAGGGGATTCCTGATACGATCAAACCTTGGGTTTGTGATTTAAGAAGGAATTTCATTTCCTCCACGGTGAATTTTCTTACCTTTGTTGATTGCTTTTAATCTTAATGCCATTGAAAACTGTGCTTTTTAAAAAAAATAAAATTCTGACTGTGGAAAAACAAATTGCTTGCTCATTCTCATCTTCAGTGATGGAAGGTATGACTGCAGTCGTTGTGGTGCACACACCTCCCTTACTTTCAGTTTTTCCCTTGTTAAGATATGGAAAGTAAGAAAGATGGTAATTTGAATAAAGGTGGGAAGACCAAGACTCGGGCAAATTTCTCCATTGCTTTGCTTATATTACTGAGTTGATGTGAATAAAAACTCCAGATTTTTAAGGTAAAATTAATGCCAGGATTTCAGCATTTCTTTCCATTATATCAACTCTAATCAACCTCCATCTTTCCCTCTTCAGAAGGGGAAATACATACCAATGTTTGATACAATGCTTTGTTACTTGTTAAAAATTTCCATTTTTTTTCAAGGGTTTAACTTTTATAAAACTCCTCATCATCACGATCCTGTCAAAAACTGAGAGCTATGAATGCACTGTGAGTAAATACTCCAAGGCTAAAATCCACCTTTGATTTGAAGGAAATGTTCTTTATATGCATCTCAAAATTATTACACAAAAAATAATGTTTGTTCCTTAATTCATAGTGCACAGTGGGACCCTGTAGCTTAATCCTGCCATTCATAGGTGAAGCATCAGAGTGTGAAAAGGCTGAGAAAGACTAGGCTTCAGCAGAGACACACACAGTGTGGGCCACTGGCCTTTTCCCAGGGCACCTACTTCTCCTTCTCCACTAACAAGGAGGCAGCTTGGGAGCAGAAGCTGAGGATAGGAGAAAGATAGGTATTTGCTAAAGGCCTGGCTGGAAAGAGAGTATATCTCTGTCAACCTAAAAACCTGGCCCAGAACAGGGAATCAGTCTGGGAGGGCTGGGCACACAGGGAGGGCTGAGGTCTGGAGATGGATTCAAATCACAGAGCCAGGAATCACAGGGCAAGAACTGGCAAGTAGAACCAGCCAAAGAGGAGACAATCTGGATTATTTCCAAGGACCTGTGTGGGTGGCTCCAGCTTATTAAAGAGACCAGGGTAGGTCAAACAACCATATTAACTTATAATTTTAAAACCCTGAATTATTTAATATTTTAGAAATTAAAGTTAAAAGTATACACCTGCAATCTCACTTGAGCCCTGACTTACAGTGGACAATAATTTTAAATCTAACCAAAAAATTAAAAAAAAACCTTTTTAAAAAATGTTTATTTACATTTTGAGAGAAGAGACAGAGAAGAGAGTGAGACACAGAAACCAAAACAGGCTCCAGGCTCTAAGCTGTCAGCGTAGAGCCCAATGCTGGGCTTGAACTCATGAACTGTGAGATCACGATCTGAGCTGAAGTCAGATGCTTAACCAACTGAGCCACCAAGGCACCCCAAAACCAAAAAAAGAAAAAAATTAAAATGAGTGAGTTAGTAAAACTAACAAAAAGTAGGTAAGCCTTTTCTGTTTGTATACTCCATTTGGCTTTATCAGTTTAGAGGCACAACAGCAATCATAATGCTCTAATTTTAGCCACTAATTATTTTAGCCTCACCTGCAAGTTACCAACAAGTCTAATATCTGAGTCTTGAGTCCTTCCCACTTCCTCAACCTCCAACCCACGTGAATTACCATGAAAGCCAGGTGCCTACTCAGTTCAGAAAGGTCCATCTTGACTTTTAAGCACCAGGTAGAAAAAACTCCTGCTTTAGTTGCTGCTGTGGGTCTCACATAGGCCAATGGACACTTCCTCCTGGTGAATTGATGTTCTTGCTGTCCTAGAGCATGCCCAGGCTAAAGTGCTGCCACACTGAGCTCTAACAAGAGAGCCCGCCAGTCCACATGGCCAGTCTTTGTTCTAAAGGCTGAGTTCTAGGCCAGAGGGGCTCCCTGGGGAGGCTTTCCAGACTCAGCTATGGGGTATAGATCTCCCTGCCCCAAGAACTCTTCAGACCAGGTTCTGCATCTCATATGGTATGCTTTCCTTTGGAAGCTGTTCTCCTTTCAAACTGCAGGAAATCTCAATTAGAACGATTCCAATTCATCAGAAAGGTTATAATTAACTGAGCTTAAAACATTTTTTTAATGTTTATTTATTTTTGAGAGAGAGAGACAGAGCATGAGCAGGGGAGGAACAGAGAGAGAGAGAGTGAGAGAGAGAGAGAGACAGAGACAGAGAGAGAGAGGCAGACAGACTCCAAAACAGGCTCCAGGCTCTGAGCTATCAGCACAGAGCCCAACGAGGGGCTAGAACTCATGAGCCATGAGATCATAACCTGAGCTGAAGATCATGACCAGATGCTTAACTGACTGAGCCACAAAACCACCCCTAATTAACTGAGCTTTAAAATGGGTTCTACCCCTTTTTTCTCCTAGAAGGTTGCTTGGCATCTATGCAAATCTGTCTGCCTCTTTTCCAGCAACCAGTCACGTACATCAAGGGGTTTTGAGAGAGGTCTTATGATCAGGCCATACTGAGATTCTGTTCCACCCTTCTCCTGGGGCAATGGCAATGGGTATCTGTGTGCTTTTTGTCTACATAACTATGTGGTATCACTCAACTCAAATGAAAAAGATGATCTGGAGTGCTTGTTTATAAGTCTTGGCAACTTCAAGTACTGGCTGAAGTTCTTACATTTCTGTCTCACAGCACTTTGTTATATTTGGAACCCCAAATCTAAATTCATGGAAAATACAGTGGGTTGGATAGCTTACGCCACATTCATCATAGAATACAGGGATTTCTGGGCATATCTAGAAGGCCAGCAGGGTGGCCCACAATGGGTTTATTTGCTCAAAGGACTGAAGAACCTTTCGGGAAAGAAAAAAAAATTATTCAAACACCAGTATCCACTTCTCAAGTTTGGTTCAAGAACAAAGGATCAAGGTGGGCAGTGGGGAAGGAAAAAAGTCAAGGGATGGAGTAGACCTGGTCACTAGTGATTGTCACTCAGACTGTCTTTCAGTTCAACTCCCATGGGCTTTAATTCAGGTATCCCGAGGTTACAGCAGGGGCTACAATAAAGAATGAAAAACTAAGAATTGTTTCACTAGCCTTTACAGACCTTAAAGAAACCCAAGTCCATGCTTTTCAGAGGAAAATCAGGAGAAGAGAGTTTTGTCAAAAGTAATACAATATTGGAAGCTTCAGGATATCACCGTGGTGATATAAAGAAGAGAGCAGGTATGGTAAGTGCTAGGGGTAGCAGAGTTAGCAATCACTAGTGACCTTCCACTAGCCTTTTCATTATCAGCTGGGAGGACGGTTCGGTTCGTGCTGAAGGCCTGTTTCCTAGGCTACAGATGGGGGACTTGCTCCTTATTTGTGCCTAGGGGAAAGTCCCCGGACCACTGGCAGAGAGTGCCACACGTGCGCGCGCACGTCGACCTTCCCTGCTCTTCACTGTGAAGTCTGCCAGCATCAGCTGGGAGGGATATTATCTACAAAGGAGGTAGAGCAAAGCAAGAAAAATACGGTTTTGTGACTGTTACTGTGCCTCTGCCTGTACCCCAGAGCTGGGGCTGGTGACACAAAGCCTTAAATATAATTGAAGCTTCAATGTTTGTTGCATGGAACCCCACCAGGTTTTCTGCATTCCACTGGTTTTCTATAGACAAAAATGTTCCAAAAACTACCTGACAGGAACCTTTATTAATGGTAGCAGCTGCCTGGGGGCTGCAGAGAGAAGAAATAAATTTGAAAAATGGGTCTATATTGCTGGGGAATCAACAATGATGAATGATGAAGATTGCTTTGCCTTGTCAGTCATAATACTATTCATGCCTGACGCTCAAAGTTCTAACAGGTGTTCTCTGCCCTGAAATGTTTTACTATTAGAAATGTCAAACTTTAGGAATATTTGCTTGCAAATTTCTTTTGAAAAGAACTTGTACATCAAATTCTGACATTACACGATTTCACTGCTTACAACTTAAACCAAAGGTAATTGTCTCTCTGTGTTGATTAAGACCAATATTTTATTTTCCTTTTTCATGAGCTGTTTTGACTTTTTTTGCCTTTTAATTGAATTAACTTTCAGAAGATTCTTTGGTTTCTTTATCTTGTTTCTCTTTTATCTTTCTTTCACAAGAGGCGAAGAGAAACAAACAGGAGAATATCAAATATGAGGATAATCCATGCTTAGTGAAGGGAAAGCTGAGACTGTTTTTCTCCCACCGAGAGAACAGTGTTTATTGTTATTATAAAAGTAATACCGCTTCTGTCAAAACTTCAAAAAATATGGAAAGACACAAAGGAAAAGTTATTTTGAAACTACACTATTCAGAAGATAATCAGTATTAATGTTCTAGTACAGAATTTACATGTTGTCTCTCCATGTACATATGTACAGACAGACAGAAAAATAGGAAAGGGAGAGACAGAGCATGTGTGCAAGAGCCTTTCTAGATCCTTCGAGAAAAGCCTAGTACTACCCTTTGAAACAGTGCCTTAATGTTGTCACCTAGGGAAGACAGATAAGCAAACCTATGTTTCAAAATTACCCATAACATAGCAGCTCCACAGATCAAATTAACCACACAGGACAGCCCTAAAGATCACTCAGGAAAATTGCTAGAACCACACTGTTATCTTGTTTCCAGAGCGATTCAGACCATCTATGAGGAAACTCATAAACTATAAAGCATTGTCTTTGACGTACATAATCATCTGATAGAGGCCACAACTCTTGAGTGGCTCAAAATACCACAAAAGTGGGTGGGGAGTGCTTCCACTCAGGGAGAGTCCTTTAACCTCATTTCCTTGTATCTGATACTGCAGAAAGTCCGAGTAGTTTTAGTTTACCTTTATAATTGGAGAAGACGTTTCAGAAAGACTCTGGTCCACACCCAGGATAAACTAAGTTACTTTCTTTCCTTTTTCTCTCTCTTTCTCTCTTTCTTTTCTTTCCTCCCTTCCCTTCCCTTCCCTTCCCCTTCCCTTCCCCTTCCCTTTCTCTTCTTTCTTTCTTTCTTTTCTTCCTTTCTTCTTTCTTTCTTTCTTTTCTTCCTTTCTTCTTTCTTTCTTTCTTTTTCTTTCTTTCCTCTTTCCTTCCTTCCTTCCTTCCTTTCTGCCTTTCCTTTCCCTCCTTCCTTTCCTTTCCTTCCTTCCTTCCTTCCTTTCTTCCTTTCCTTTCTTTCTTTCCTTTCCTTCCTTCCTTCCTTCCTTCCTTCCTTCCTTCCTTCCTTCCTTCCTTCCTTCCTTCCTCCCTCTCTCTTTCTTTCTTCTTTCCCAAGTTTTTATTTAAATTCTATTTAGTTAACACACATGGTAAAATTGGTTTCTGGTGTAGAATTTAGTGATTCATCACATATAAAAAACCCAGTGTTCATCACAAGTGCCTTCCTTAATACCCATCACATTTAGCCCATCCTCCGCACACCTTCCCTCTATCAACCCTGTTTGTTCTCTATTGTCCCTTATNTTTCTTTCTTTCTTTTTCTTTCTTTCCTCTTTCCTTCCTTCCTTCCTTCCTTTCTGCCTTTCCTTTCCCTCCTTCCTTTCCTTTCCTTCCTTCCTTCCTTCCTTTCTTCCTTTCCTTTCCTTTCTTTCTTTCCTTTCCTTCCTTCCTTCCTTCCTTCCTTCCTTCCTTCCTTCCTTCCTTCCTTCCTTCCTTCCTCCCTCTCTCTCTCTTTCTTTCTTCTTTTCTTCTTTCCCAAGTTTTTATTTAAATTCTATTTAGTTAACACACATGGTAAAATTGGTTTCTGGTGTAGAATTTAGTGATTCATCACATATAAAAAACCCAGTGTTCATCACAAGTGCCTTCCTTAATACCCATCACATTTAGCCCATCCTCCGCACACCTTCCCTCTATCAACCCTGTTTGTTCTCTATAGTCCCTTATGGTTTGCTTCCCTCTCTGTCTTTTTTTTCCCTTCACCTATGTTCACCTCTTTTGTTTCCAAATTCCATATATGAGTGAAATCATATAGTATTTGTCTTTCTCTGACTGATTTATTTCACTTAGCCTAATATACTCTAGCTCCATCCACATAGTTGCAAATGGCAAGATTTCATTCTTTCTGATAGTTTAGCATCACTGTTGATACAACATTCCATTGTATATATATGTCACATCTTCTTTATCCATTCATCAGTTGTTGGACATTTGGGCTCTTTCCATAGTTTGGCTATTGTTGATAATGCTGCTATAAACATTGGGTGCATGTGCCCCTTAGAATCTATATTTTTGTATCCTTGGGGTAAATGCCTAGCAATGTAATTGCTGGATCCTAGGGTAGTTCTATTTTTAATTTTTGAGGGGACCTCAATAATGTTCTCCAGAGTGGCTGCACCCAGTTTGCATTCCCACCAACAGTGTAAAAGTATTCCCCTTAACCTGCATCCTCACCAGTCTCTTGTTTCCTGGGTTGTTAATTTTTGCTATTCTGATAAGTGTAAATTGAGTTACTTTCCATCAAAGCAAGAATTTTAAAACAACATAAACTGATATAAAACAAAAATTTTTATTAACAGGGGAAGAGGACTGATGTTGGTATAATCCCTCAGAAGGTTTTCAGTATAAGGAGTGGTTCCCTCTCAGTGGGAGACTGGAAAAAGTTGGACTTTGGAGTCACATAGTTCTGAGTCAAATGCCACTCACTTAGGGCTGCATATCACATGCAATATTTAGGACATATTTACACTAAAGAATAATTTATTGTTTATCTGAAATGCAATTGTTACTGTGCATCGTGTATTTTTATTTGCTATATCTGGCAACCCTAAACTCACTCCATGTATGACCACATACAAGGTACTTTATTTGTCATAATCTCCAGCTCTCTCTATATAAGGTGTGAGATAACAATAACTAATTCTTAGGTGACTGAGGTGCACCTAGAATTCATTCATTAGATATTTACTGAGTGTCTACTATGACGAGGGCTCTGGCCTAGGCCAGGAAAATAGAGCCTGTCCTCCTAAAAATTACACTAAACAGTTAACTGCACAATTGGTGACTTACCTTAAACTGTGATTAGCACAACAGAAAAGTATCAGATGTTATGAAATGGAGACCTATCCCTATAACTGGTCACAGCAGCTTTCTTGAAGAAATGACACTTGAACTTGGATGCATATATTCATAGGTGTGTACTTGGAGTACTTGAAACTCAAAATGTCTTTTTCTCTCAAACCTGTGTTTTGTCCTAAGTTCTTAAACTTCAGTTAAAGGGACAGCATTCATAGGTTGCCCATTACATAAAACTGAGAGTCATTCTTAACTCATTCCTGACACTCACTTTCTATATCAATTCAATTATCAGTTTTTCTTCCAAACATTCCTCAAATCTGTACCCTATTCTCCATCTGTACTACCACTTCCCTTACTGTCTCTTGCATGGCTATTTTGATAGCTTCCTAACCAGTTAATGTACTGCTAGTTCTGCTACCTTAAAAGTTTTATTTTACACTTGAACTAGAAAATTCTATTATATTTTTCTACCTAAAACATTTTAGTGACATCCTTTTACGAAAAGTCCACAATTTCCTCTGCTTTCCCCTTTATAGCATCTTTAAGAGTCATTTTTGAGCAGTCAATAACCTATTCAGGGAACCAGGGATGTGTTTTAAAGCCAAAGAAACTACATACCTTCCCAAAAATTGACAGCACTGAGAGACTATTAGGACATCAACAGCTACTGAAGGATCTAAAAAAGCACAGGGCTGCTTCTGAGTATAGCTAATAATAATATGCCCAGCAAAAAAACCAAAAACAAACAAAAAAACCTCAAACAAATGAAACACAAACAAAAAGCCCTTATAGAAATTCCTTCCTTCCAAACAGTCAGTGCCTATTTTATTATAAGCCTTTTTGCCAAAACCTGAAGTGTTTGGAAAAGAGGAGGGCAGGGAGTCCTGGATACATAAAAAATGCTGTCACCACTTATCTTCTTTGGATCTGAACACTTCCTACTACCTAATCTTCATTGCCTTGGAAGCCACATCTGTTCATGAGTTGTGTTTCGGTTTCTGGTGTTGACTTTCTACATGTATACCATTTATATATACATGAATGCCCAGTTTCCATCAAAAAATGAAAATATGTATCATATTCCTTCAAGCACCAATTGTGAAAAACCATTAGCCAGTTCTCTAGACTCAGAAATCTAGAATAATTTTTTTTTTATTTCTCTTTGCCTTAGAACAGAACCACTAGTGTGGGAGGGGAGAGTTCCGTGACAGGATTTAAGAAGCAGGCTCAGAAGGGAAGTTCATATGGAGGAGAGTGATGCTCTGTTCTAACAGAGAAGAGAGTAGGAACTGGAGGCAACAGAAGACAATTACCTCCTACTTGCTGCCTTGGTTCCAAGTAGGTCTGGGATTCCAAGGCGTCATCAGGAGGGCTTCAATCTTTTCTTTGTTCAGAGTAGGACGAGTCTGAGAATGGTGGAGGTGGGGGAAGTAGATCCTCTAGTCTTGCCCTATTCTGCATCCAGCTCCTAGATGCTGTGGGAACAAAGCAGGACTTAATGAAGGCCAAAATGAAGTCCCTTTTACTATAATCCTTTCTCTCTCTACTGTAGCCTCTTTACACCCTTTGTCCAGTGAGTTATAAGAGATGAAGAGGGAAGATAAGAGCGTTCAAGCAAAGAAGAAGACAAGTCTTGAGGCTTAGGCAAGGAGGCAAAGTCATCTCCATAGTCTGTCAGAGCTTGCCAATCCAAAATAGCAAAGGCCACTTTGGGAGACAGAAGACGATAGACAAATTCAAGGAATCCCTTATTTCTCACATGGACACTGTGAAGGAGTTATGAGAATAGATTGGAGGCTATTTGTGGGGCAAACAAAACAAAACAAAACAAAACAGGTAAATCACAACTTCCTGCAGCCTCAATTGTGATTCAATTCACCAAACCAACTTGGGTCTTTTGGACAGAAATCCAGGAAGTGGGGCTGAAAACAAAAAGGTAATAGGGGGCCATGGAAAGAATCAAATATCCCATTTCTAGGAGAGCTGCTACAAGCAGTCAGCCTGAAGCATTCCTACAGAACAGGGTAGCTGATTGGACATATTTAGATCCTTATGCCTATTCATTACCTATTATCTCATTTCCATATGCTGGAAGAAAGTAAATTACTCTGCACTGAACTCTAAATGCTTACACACGTTATCCAGTTTGCAGTGTGCAGAAGATATTATGTTTGTTCTATGCAGACCCATTCTCCTTAGACACCTACTAGCCAGGGGTTGCCATGAGTCATTAATTCTGGCTAATTATATGTAAGTAGGCTCACCCTCCCCCTTCTTCCAGATTAAAGTATAAACTTCATAACTGAAATTGCAACAGCTATTTTGTCACGCTGAGGTGAGAGACATATATAAAAAGAGAGAAAATCATATATGATATCTTTGATATTGTCATGCCAATATAAGCAAATACCTATGTCAAGATTTCTTATGTGACAAAAATAAAAGTCTATTTGCCTAAGCCACTATTTTGGGGTTATGTTACTTTCAACCTTAAAGACTTCCTAAATGATATAGGGAGTCCAGAATTATTAAAGTGTTGGTTGCTGACAAGAGAAAGTATAAAAACCATGTGATCATTTCCATAGATGCAGAAAAAGCATCTGACAAAAGACAACATCTATTCTTAATAAAAAAAAGTCTCAAGATAAAAAAAAATTTTTAAATCTCAAGATAAAAAAATCTCAAGTAGGTTTGGAGGGAGAACACCTCAACATAATAAAGGCCACATATGAAAACCCCCCAGCTAATATCATCCTAAATGGGGAATAACTGAGAGCTTTTCCTCTACTGTCAGGAACAAGAGAGGGACATCCACCTTCACCAGTTATTTAGCTTAGTACTGTAGTCCTAGCCATAGCAATCAGATAACAAAAAGAAATAAAAGTCATCCAAATCAGCAAGGAAAAAGTAAAGCTTTCAGTATTTGCAAATGGCATGATACTATATATAGAAAATGGTAAAGACTCCACTAGAAAACACTAGAATTGGTAAATGAATTCAGTAAGGTCACAGGACACAAAATCAATATACAGAAATCCTTTGCATTTCCATACACCAGGTAGCAGAAAGAGAAATTAAGAAAACAGTACCATGTACAAATGGATCAAAAACAAGCAAATACCTCAGAATAAATTTAACCAAGGAGGTGAAACACCTCTATACTCTGAAAACTGTAAAACACTAATGAAAGAAATTGAAGACCATACAAGCAAATGGAAAGATGTTTCATGTTCATGAATTAGAAGAATAAATATTGTTAAAATGTCCATACTACCCAAAGCAATCTATGGATTCAATGCAATTCCTATAAAAATACCAACAATATTTTTCACAGAACTGGAAACTGGAGAGCTACATGCAGAAGAATAAAACTGAACCACTTTTTTACACAATACACAAAACCAAACTCATGTGAGACCTGAAACCATAAAAATCCTAGAAAAGAGCACAGGCAGTTTTTCACACACGGCCTTTATCTTCTCTGATATCGGCTATAACAATATCTTTCTAGATATATCTCCTGAGGCAAGAGAAACAAAAGCAAAAATAAACTATTGGTACTACATTAAAAGAAAAGTGTTCTACATGGCAAAAGAAACAACCAACAAAACTAAAACATAACCTACTGAATAGAAGATATTTGAAAATGATAAGACATTAGTATCCAAAGTATATAAGCAACTTATATAACTAAACAGCAAAAAAACCCAAGTAATACAAATAAAAATGGGCAGAAGACATGAACAGACATTCCCCCAAAGACATACAGATGGCCAAAAGACATATAAAAAGATGCTCAACATCATTCATCATCAAGAAAATGCAAATCAAAACTACAATGAGAAATCACCTCATACTTGTTAGAATGGCTGAAGTCAAAAGCACAAGAAACAACAAGTTGGTGAAGATATGGAAAAAAAAGGAACCCTCCTGCAGTGTTGGTGGGAATGCAAACTGCAGCCACTGTGGAAAAATATTCCTCCAAATATTAAAAATAGAATTACCATATGATCCAGTAATTCCACTACCGAATATTTGCCAAAAAAAATGAAAACACTAATTTGAAAAGATATAAGCACCTTTATTTTTATTGTAGCATATTTATATAGCCAAATCAGAAGTATCCCAAGTGTCCATAGATAAATGAATGGATAAAGAAGATGTGGTATATAACACACAATGAAAAAGAATGAACTCTTGCTATGTGCAACAATAGGGACAGATCTCAAGAGAATAATGCTAAGTGAAATGTTAGTTAGAGAAAGACAAATACCATATGATTTTACTTGTATGTGGAATTTAAGAAACAAACAAAACAAATGAACAAAGGAATAAAGAGACAAACCAAAAAAAAAAAAAAAAAAAAAGTACAGAGAACAAATTGATGGTTACCAGGGTGGATGAGTGAAACAGAGAAGGGGTTTAAGAGTACACTTATCATGATGAGCACTGAGTAAGGTATAGAACTATATATTAACTATACTGGAATTAAAATAAATATTAAAAATAAATAAAGTGTTGGTTGCTGACAATGACTTAAGCCAAAAGCAAAATGACAAATGCAAGCTTTGTCAAATAATTTCTCTTCCAGCCTCTATTCAGACTTTCGGTGTAGCAGAGCACAGGGAGAAAGTTGGCTAGAACTCATAAATGGAATTTAAAAAAAGAATAAACAAAAAGCAGAATCAGAACTATAAATACAGAGACAAATTGATGGTTAGCAGATGGGAGAAGGGTGGGCGGGGGCAGGGGGGAGAGGGGTAGGGCAAAATAGGTCAAGAGAAGAAAGAGATATAGGCCTTCCAATATGGAGGGATAAAGTCATAGCAATAAAAGCAGAACATAAGGAATGGTCAATGATATTGTCATAGCTGTGTAATGGGACAGATAGTAGCTATACTTGTGGTGAACACAGTATGATGCATCAACTTGTCAAACCACTCAGTTTTGCACCTGAAACTAATGTAATATTTTGTGTCAACTACACTCAAAAAAAAAAAAAAAAAAAAGAGAGAGAGAGAAAAGAAAAATGAAAGTTGGCTAGAGAAAAGATATTAGGAAGTTAGGACTTTCATTTGCATATCAATGTACCCTGGCAAAGGCTTGTCTATAGAGGATATTGGAATTAATGTTCCAACATTCATTTTAGTTCAGTAGATGAGTGTAAGCCAATCATGATAAGAATATGCTCCCCTTTGAAATGGCTAATTGGGGATGAGTAGACCCAAGACAATATGGATCAAGGACCTACTGGAGTTCCTAGGGAAAAGGGTTAGTTTCAGTCTCCTGCTAGAAATAATCAAAGAAGTATATCATTCTAGTATATTATGTTAGCAGCCACATTGTGATCATGAGAGTAAACAGTTTTAGCAGGAAGCCAACTCTATGGCAGCAGGGTTTGGGGTCTCTAATGACATCTCTAAGCTGCTAAATCAATTGGCTCTGGAGTCTACCTGACTTTTAGAATTCCTACTATATAAAAAAATGTCTTTGGTGTTCAGACCAATCTGAAGCAGGGCTTCTGTTACTTATGGCTGGGGGTATTCTATCTGACATGGAATCTGGTAACTGAAACTGATGTGCCACAAATCTCAGACCCTAAAATGTGATGTGGAATTTGCTGAGTGTAGAAAAGTGGGACCAATAACAATGGGCACTCCAATACCAATGGGCACTCGGCTATTATTCTTAGTTGAAAGGTTCTAGAAACTTGCTTGAGAAGCAGTTAGTAAAACTATTTCATCTTGGGGGACAGATATATGCCTACTAAAGCTGTTGTATTTGAGGAAATGATAGGAGAAATTAAGAAGATAAGCTGCTTCTTGCTGCCTTAGCAAAACCCTACAAGAGAGAAGATGGAACTAATGGTGGCTCATATGATACAATGGAAGAAGAAAATATACATCTTTTCCAAAAGAGACCTTTTATGTCTATAACCCATATTCTAAGTTTTTTTTTTTTAATATTTATATTTATTTCTAGGAGAGAGAGACAGCGTGAGCAGGGGAGGGTCAGAGGGAGAGGGAGATACAGACTCTGAAATAGGCTCCAGGCTCTGAGCTGGCAGTCAGCACAGAGCCTGATGCGGGGCTCGAACCCATGAACCGCAAGATCATGACCCAAGCGAAAGTCGGACGCTTAACCGACTAAGCCACCCAGGTGCCCCCATATGATAAGTTTTTTGAGAGTCCAATAATTTTGACTCTTGCATGCTGAAAATAGACAAACAACACAACAACAACAAAATACCCAAGTCTTTTCTCCCAAGAAGGAGGGAGAGGAGTGGAGTGTAAATATCCATAGAGAGGGTTTGAGAGGCTCTCAGAAACTGGAGCCGGGATAACTGGCAAAGATCTTTCCTTGCTGAAGCCAATCCATAAAGACTGGGAGAGGTGGCTGTTTCTTCCTATGTGCAGACACCAATGCAAAGCTACAAGGAACATAAAGATTCAGGGAAATATGACACAATCAAAATAACAACATAAACCAACCCTAAAGAAATGGATATCTATGTATTATTTCCTGACAAAGAATTCAAAATAATCATCTTAAATAAGTTCAGTAAGTCACAAAAGAATACAGATAACTGAATGAAAATAGGAAAACAATATATGAAAAAAATATTAACAAAGACATAGAAATCATAAAAAAGAACCAAACAAATTTTGGAGCTCAAGAATTTAATAACTGAACTGAAACTAAAAAATTAAATAGAGAGCTTCAAAATTCAGCTTGACAAAGCAAAAGAAAGAACCAGTGAACTCAAAAACAAGTCACTTGAGATTGTTTAGTAAAGGCACAAAAAATAAAAATAATGAGAAAAAGTAAAGAAAAGCCTCAGGGAATTATGGGACATCATCAAATGTACCAACATGCACATTAAAGAAGGAGAAAGACAAAGGGACAGAAAGATTATTTAAAGAAATAATAAAGTAATTTATTTCAACATAGTAAAAATCATCTTTATGACAAGCCATGGCTAACATCATACTAAATAGTGAACAATTGAAAGCTTTTCCTCGAAGATCACTAACAAGACAAGGATACCCATCATTGCCATATCTATTCAGTATAGTACTAAAAGTCCTAGCCAGAGAAATTAGGCAAAAAAAGAAGAAAAAGGTATCTGAATAAGAAAAAAGATTTAAAATGGTCTCCCTTTGCAGATGACATGATCTTATATGTAGAAAACCCTAAAGACTACACACACACACACACACACACACACACACACACACACAAGCGCACACGCGCGCACCTGTTTAAACTAATAAGCAAAATCAGTAAAGTTTCAGGCTACAAAATTAACATACAAAAACAGATGTGTTTCTGTAACTATCAATGAGCTACTTGAAAAAGAAATTACAAAAACAATTCTATTTAAAATCGTATCAAAAAGAATTACTTAGGAATAAACTTAACCAAAGAGGTGAACGACTTATACACTGAAAACTACAAAACACTGGTAAAAGAAATTAAAGAAGACACAAATAAATGGAAACATATGCCAATCACAGATTGGAAAATAATAATATTTAATATCCATACTCTATAGATTCCATGTTATCTTCATCAAAATTCCAATGACATTTTTCACATTAAAAAATTTTAAATGTTTTATTATTTTTTTTTGAGAGAGAGAGATCAGGGGAGGGGCAGAGAGAGAGGGAGATACAGAGTTTCAAGTAGGCTCCAGGCTCTGAGCAGTCACCATAGAGCCCAATGGGGAGCTTGAACCCACAAACCGTGAGATCATGACCTGAGCCAAAGTCAGAAGCTTAACAGACTGAGCCATCCAGGTGCCTCAACAGTTTTTACATTTTTACAGAAATAGAAAAAATATCCTAAAACTCATTTGGAACCACTGAGGTTCCCAAACAACCAAGACAATCTTGAGAAAGAAAAACAAAGCTAAAGTCATTATATTTCCTGATTTCAAAATATATTACAAATCTACAGCAATTAAAACAGTATGATATTGACATAAAGATAGACATATAGACCAATGGAACAGAATAGATAGCCAAGAAATAAACACATGCATATAAAGTTAATTATTTTCAGCAAAAATGCCAATAATATACAGTGGGAAAAGGATAATCTTTTAAACAAACTGTGTAGGGAAAACTGGATATCCACATGGAAAAGAATGAAACTAGACCCTTATCTTATGCCATACACAAAAACTGATTCTAAATGGCTTAAAGAATTAAATGTAAGACATGAAACTATAAGAGCACCTGGGTGGCTGAGTCAGTTAAGCTCCTAACTCTTGATTTTGGCTCAGGTCATAACCTCACAGTTGGTGAGTTCAAGCCCTGAGTCAGGCTCCACACTGACAGCTCAGAGCCTACTTAGGATTCTCTTTCCCTCTCTCTCTGACCCTCCCTCACTTGTGCACATGCATGCACTCTCTCTCTCTCTCAAAATAAATAAACTTTAAGAAAAAAACATGAAACTGTAAAGCTCCTAGGAGAAAATATAAGGAAAAATCTTCTTGATACTGGTCTTAGCAATGATTTCTTAGATATGATACCAACAGCACAGTCAACAAAACCAAAAATCGACAAATGGGACTACATCAAAATTAAACAACATTTGCACAAAAAGAATGATAAACAGAATAAATGACAATCTACAGAATGGTAAAAAATATTTGCAAACTATATATATGATAAGGAATTAATATCTGAAATACATTAAAGAACTCCTATAATTCAATAGCCAAAATCAGCATTAAATAACCTAATTAAGAAATGAGCATAGGGCTTGAATAGACATTTTTCCAGAGAAGACATACAAATGACCAACATATATGTGAAAAGAAGCTCAACATAACTAATTATTAGGGAAATGCAAATCAAAAGTACAATGATATATTACCTCACACTTGCTAGAATGGCTTATTATTTTTTTAAAAAAATCCAAAAGATAACAACTATTGGTAAGAATGTGGAGATGGTAAGAATGTGGAAATGTAAAATGGTGCAGCAGCTGGTTTTCAAAAAATTAAAAATGGAACTATCACATGATATAGCAATTCCACTTCTGAGTATACTCAAAAGAACTGAAATCAGGATCTCATAGAGATATATGTATTCCTATTTCATTGCAGCATTGTTCACCATAGCCAAGACATGGAAACAACCTAAATACCCATCACTGAATAAATGGATAAAGGAGTATTATTCAATAGCCTTAAAAAAGGATATCTGCCATATGCAATAACATTGAAAAACTTGGAGGACATTTTGCTAATTGAAATAAGCCAGTCATAGAGAGGAGATAAATACCGCATTATTCCATTTATGTGAGGTATCTAAAATAGTTCAACTTATAGAAACAGAGAGTAGAATGGTGGTTGCCTGGGTCTGGGAGACAGGGGAAATGGGAGGCTGTTGAATTAGTATAGCATTTCATATGTGCAAGATAAATAAGCTCTAGGGATCTGCTGTAAGATACAGTGCCCAAAATTGTTAACAGGGCATATCTCATATTAAGTGTTATTACTACAAAAAGCAGGAAGAGTACAAGATAGATACGTTTATTGCCTTAATTGTGGTGATCATTTCATGAGTATGTCTATGTCCAAACTCATCAAATTATATACATTAAATATGTGCATTTTCTGTGTATCAATTATACCTCAGTAAAATTGTGGGAGAAAACAGTTAATAAGAATCTAAAAGCATTTGAATTCTTAGAAATTAGGTTTAGATATTGTTGAGCCATCTCTTTAGTGTGGTTAATCATAAAAACTGAAAAAAAAATTCCAACTTAATGAAGTGTTTGTCCACGAAATATCTCTCATGATGTAAGATTTTGAGGTACACACATATTGCTGAAAGAATTAAAACATAATGGTTGTTTCTATTACTGCTCACTCATAGAATATCTAAATCTCTCTTATATACCATGGGTTTGTGGTTTTATCTTTGTTTTTCTACCATAGATCTTATACTGACATAAAACTGGAGAGAGCTGCTTTTTCTCAGAAAGTGATTCTCTCAGAAGATGAACATTTGAATAGAAGCAATTGGGAACAATTGAGTAGGGGGGATCCAAGCTCACTGATGCCAGTTTTCCCTCTAAACTTTCTTATTGTCTATCTGGAGACGCAGAAAAAATATCTTATTGGATAATTTGGATTAATAGTAAATTTGGAGACAGTGGGAGGTCAATAATTTTGCACTAACTTTAATAAATTTCATGTAAAACCTACTCTGTTTCTACTTATTGATTTATTTATGGCTTGGATAGAAATTTTAAGCCCAATATATATTGCCAAGCAAACACTGAAAGCCAGTGGAATGGTTATGGGGTGGCTATTTGAAAGAATGTTAAAGATTTTAGTATGGCTATTTTCTTGCTAAAATTCTGCAAAAACTGCAGACACTTTGATGGAAAAGTAAATGACAAAAAGATTGGTTTGCCCCTATTTGATGAAATGGAGAGAACACTTCAACTACTCCACAGAAATGGGAACATGGAAAACGAGATTTTTCTCTGCAATTTTCATTCTTTTGTGTGACTGAAAGCACAAATTTCAGTGCACATAACAGACAATATGAAAATATTAATACAACCTTCAACTAATAAACATTATTTTCTTTCATCCATAAATCCACTCTTACCATCTTGGCATTCATGTTTTACAAAATTAAAGGTATTTGTAATATTATTTAAATGGTAAAGTACATAAATCCAAGAAGAAATAGGTATGAAAAAACAAACCCAAGAAGAAATATCACAAATGGGGTGACTAAGTTTTCCTTTGATTGTTATCTTCTCAGTGGGGAAAAAGAAATAGTCTTTCACTCAGCTATCTGATTTAAGATAACTCTTCAGTTCTTTTTGGCCAGAAAATTAGCAATACGTACATTAATAGTGCAATGTTTCAGAATAAACTACATATCATACTAAATAATTATAGCAATTAGGAAATACAAACTTATCCCAGTAAAAATACACATCATATTTTTCTCAAAATATATAGCATAATCTCAAAGAGAACATCATAAAAGCATGTCATTTTACTAGTAGTAGTATTAAGATGGAAATTTTCTATGGAAAGGTCAACTTTTCATTTCAGATTATATATAAATATTAAAAAAACAGGGAAAGAAGTTAATATGGCAGAGCAACATGGAGACCCTGAGCTTGTCTCATCCCTGAAAGACAGCTAGATCAGCACCAAACCATTTTAAACACCTAAGAAATTGATGTGAGAATTAACACAACAATCTGAATATCTTGAGCCACAGAACTCACCAGGTACACAGTGTGGAGAGGTGAACTGAGGGAGAAAAAAGCCACAGAGGGTAGGGAAACGTTTTTTGGGGAGAGGGCCAAGAGAGAAAGAAAGGGGGAAAGTGCAACACATTGGGATTGTGCAAGAAAAGCACTCCCCTAAAAGTAGCTGGAGAGAGAGAGTGAAAACACTCGCAGGGGACTGAACAAGAAATTTGTTCCCCAAAACCATTGACAGGCAGAGAGGAGAGGGTTTCAATAGCATCAGGATTCTATAAACAGTGGAGCACAGAGTCTAAAGTTTCAGAGCTCAGTGTCTGGCGGTGCTCTGGTGAGGAAGCAGGGGGAGTTCCCAGGAGTTGACAGCAAGGTCTGAGGATTCCGTGTGCCACACAGAGAAAAGTAGTTCCCCTGCTTGGAGTGCATTTGGTAGGGGCCATGGACCTCCCCAGGCGGACCCCAGAGAGCAGCGACATTTGCTGGTATTGGGACAAAGATGCCAGAGGTTGGTGAAACCTGGTGCTGGCTGTATGTTGTGATTTGCCATAATTTCTGAACATCTGCTGCTGTGTTATCACACAAACATTTTCTAGGGCAAACCAGCACCTGGCTATTGCTCAGCAAGACCCACCCCCAGAAAGTTGGTGCAGGTCCAAGCCTCAGGGGTCTCCGAAGCAGGGGGTTTTGAACACAACCCTATCTGAGATAAAACTCTGCAGAGAGGTGCTGTCTGATAGGTGGACAGCTTGGGCATGGACAGGGTAGAGGTGAGGAGTGGAAGGATGCCTGAGACAAAGGAATGGGGCTAGATCACAGGTTGGTGAGAGCGCCAAGTTCCTGTACCAGAGACTAGGGACCTGGGTGAAGCCATTTCCACCTCTCCCGCATACAAGCATGCTCATGCACATGAACGCACAACACAATGATCCACCCCAGTAAGCTAAGCAGCACCACCTACTGGAAAACAGAGCCATTACACTAAACCCCACCCAACTATACCCTACAAACACATCCCCTAGAAGACCAGCACAAGTCACTCTACCTGCTTAGTGTAAGGCTTAATTATTTCAGTTCTAGGTATATAACTATTATATATATCCAAATGGGATATAACTTCATTTGGGTTGCATTCTGTTTGCAGGGTCATTTATTTGTTTTCTTTGCTTGTTTTTAAATTATTTTCTTTTTCTTTCTTTTCTTTCTCTTTGTCAGTTACAAAAAGAGAAAAATTACTTTTACTTTTACTTTATTTTTTATATTTTTTATTCTATTTCATTTATTTTATTTTATCCTATTTTATTATATAATATTTTTTATTTTTAAAATTCTTTTTTTACCTTTTTCCCCCATTTGCTCTATTCTATCAAGCTTCTTTCAACAGCTGACCAAAACACATCTAAGATCTAGCATCCCATAATTTATTTTTTTATTTGTTTTTAATTCTTTATTTTATATTTCACTAGTTTTTTCTTCTTCCCCAATGATAAAACAAAGGAACTCACCCCAAAAGAAAGAATAGGAAGAAATGACAGCCAGAGGCTTAATCAACACAGATATAAGCAAGATGTCTGAGCTAGAATTAAGAACCACAGTAATAGGAATACTAGCCAGGGTTGAAAAATGCATAGAATCCCTTTCTGCGTAGATAAAATAAATAAAATCTAGTCAGGATGAAATTTAAAATGCTATAACTACATGCAATCTCGAATAGATGCCACGATGGCAAGGATGGATGAAGCAGAGCAGTGGATTCAGCAATATAGAAGATAAAAGAATAAAAAGAAACAAATGCAAAAGATCATGATATAAGACTTAAGAGAATCATAGAGGATTTCCATAAGATGGAGAGAAATAAAAAGGGGTAGAGGGTTGATGTAAGCAAATTGTGGTGGAAAACTTTCCTAATCTGGGGAAGGACACAGACATCAAAATCCAAGAAGTACAGAGAATTCCCATTAGATTCAACAAACCCATTAACCATATACCAATGATGATGAGATATTGTCCGAGAAAGCACATTCCAAGGACACCACACACTGACCATCACCAAGTCATATCATAGTCAAATTCATAAAATACACAGACAAGGAAAGAATTTTGAAAACAGCAAGGGAAAAAAAGTCCTTAACCCATAAGGGAAGACAGATCAGGTTCTCAGCAGACCTATCCACAGAAACATGGCAGGCCAGAAAGGAGTGGCAGGATATATCCAATATGCTGAATTGGAAAAATATGCAGCTGAGGATTCTTTATCCAGCAAGGCTGTCATTCAAAACAGAAGGAGAAATAAAGAGTTTCCCAGATAAACAAAAACTAAAGGAGTCCTGCAAGAATTTTAAGGGAGACTCTCTGAGTGGAGAAAAGAGACAACAAAACAAAACAATAAAAGACCAAAAGCAACAAAGACTAGAAAGAACCAGAGAACATCACCAGAAACACAAACTATAGGCAACACAATAGCACTAAATTAATATCTTTCAGTACTCACTCTAAATGTCAATGGATTAGGAATGTGTGAATGACTTAGTGAGTTAAGCGTCCGACTCTTGATCTCGGCTCAGGTCATGATCTCATAGTTTTTTGAGTTGGAGCCCCACATTGGGCTCTGTGATGACAGTGTGAAGCCTGATTGGGATTCTCTCTCTCCTTTCTCTCTGCCCCTCCCCACTCGTGCTTGCCCTCTCTCTCTCTCAAAAAAACAAACATTAAAAAAAACCCCAAAAAGTCAACAGACTAAACGCTTCAATCAAAAGACACAGAGTATCCCAATGGATAAGAAAATGAGACACATCTATATGCTGCTTACAAGGGACTCATTTTAGACCTAAAGACACCTTCAGATTGAAAGTAAGGGGATGGAGAACCAACCATTATGCTAATGATCTTCAAAAGAAAGCTGGAGTAGCTATACAGATATTAAACTATATTTTAAAATAAAGACTGTAACAAGAAATGAAGAAGGACATTATATCATAATTAAGGTGTCTATTCATCAAGATCTAACAATTGTAAATATTTATACCCCCAAAGTGAAACACCCAAATATATAAATCAATTAATCACAAACATAAAGAAATTCACTGATAATAATACCATAATAGTAGGGGGCTTCAACACCCCACTTAAAGTAATGGACAGATCAACTAAGCAGAAAATCAACAAGGAAACAAGGGCTTTGAAGAACACTCTGGACCGAATGGACTTAACCGATATATTCAGATATTTCATCCCAAAGCAGCAGAACACACATCCTTCTCAAGTGAACATGGAACGTTCTCCAGAATAGAACACATACTGGATCACAAATCAGCCCTTCACAAGTACAAAAAGATCAAGATCAGACCTAACACAACCCTATGAAACTTGAAATCAACCACAAGAAAAAATTAGTAAAGACCATGAATACCTGGAGATAAAATAACATCCTACTAAAGAAATAATGGGTTAATCAATAAATTAAAGAGGAAATTAAAAAGTACATAGAAACCAATGGAAATGAAAACACAACAGTAAAAAACCTCTGGGATGCAGCAAAGGCGGTCATAAGAAGAAAATACATAGCAATCCAGGCCTTCCTAAAGAAGGAAGAAAGGTCTCAGATACACAATCCAAACTTATACCTTAAAAAGCTGGAAAAAGAACAGCAAATAAAACCCAAGAGCAGCAGAAGAAGGGAAATAATAAAGATTAGACCAGAAATCAATGATATCGAAATAAAACAGTAGAATAGATCAGTGAAACCAGGAGCTGATTCTTTGCAAGAATTAACAAAATTGATAAAACTCTAGCCAGTTTGGTCAAAAAGAAAAATGAAAAGACCCAAATAAATAAAATCACAAACGAAAGAGATCAGAATCAATACCACAGAAATACCAACAATAATGAGAGAATATTATGAGAAATTATACGCCAACAAATAGGGCAATCTGGAAGAATTAGACAAATTCCTAGAAACATATAAACTACCAAAACTGAAACAGGAAGAAATAGACAATTTTAACAGACCCATAACCAGTATAGAAATTGAATCAGTAATCAAAAATCTCCCAAGAAACAAGAGTTCAGGACCAGATGGCTTCCCAGGGGAATTCTACCAAACATGTAAGGAAGAGTTAACACCTATTCTTTTGAAGCTATTCCAAAAAATGGAAATGGAAGAAAAACTCATTTTATGAGGTCAGCATTACCTTGATTGCAAAACCAGACAAGGACTCCACTGAAAAGGAGAACTAGAGACCAATTTTCCTGATGAACATGGATGCAAAAATTCTCATCAAGATTCTAGCGAACTGGATACAACAATACATTAAAAGGACTATTCACCACAATCAAGTGGGATTTATTCCTGGGATGCAGGGCTGGCTCAATATTCACAAATCAATCAATGTGATACATCGCATAAATGAAAGACAGGATAAGAACCACATAGTCCTCCTCTCAATAGATGCAGAAGAAGCGTTTGACAAAATACAGCATCCTTTCTTGATAAAAACCCTCAAAGAAAGTAGGGATAGAAGAATCATACCTCAAGATCATAAAGGTCATATACTAAAGACTGACAGCTAATATCACCTTTAATGGAGAAAAACTGAAAGCTTTCTCCCTAAGGTCAAAAACGCAACAGAGATGTTCATTCTCACCACTGTTATCTAACATAGTGTTGGAAGTACTAGCCTCAGCAATCAGACAACACAAAGAAATGAAAGTCATCCAAATTAGCAAGGAGAAGGCCAAATTTCATCTTCACAGATTACATGATACTTTATGTGGAAAACCCAAAAGATTCCACCAAAAAACTGCTAGAACTGATACACAAATTCAACAGTCACAGGATACAAAATCAATGTACAGAAATTGGTTGCATTCCAATATACCAGTAATGAAGCAGCAGAAAGAGAAATCAAGGAATCAATACCATTTACAATTACATTGAAACCATAAAATACCTAGGCATAAACCTAACCAAAGAGGTGAAAAAATCTATAAACTGAAAACTATACAAAACCTATGAAAGAAACTGAAGACACACAAAAAAGTAAAAACATTCCATGCTCATGAGTTGGAAGAGCAAGTATTGTTAAAATGTCAGTACTGCCCAAAGCAATCTACATATTCAATGCAATCCCTATCAAAATAACACCAGCATTCTACACAGAGCTAGAACAAACAATCCTGAAATTTGTATGGAACCAGAAAAGACCCCAAAGAGCCAAAGTCATCCTGAAAAAGAAAACCAAAGCTTGAGCCATCACAATTCTGGACTTCAAGCTGTATTACAAAGCTGTGATATTCAAAACAGTATAGTACTGGCACAAAACAGACACATAGATCAGAACAGAGAACCCAGAAGTGGACATACAAACATACAGCCAACTAATCTTTGATAAAGCAGGAAAGAGTATCCAGTGGAAAAAAGACAGTCTCTTCAGCAAATGGTGTTGGGAAAACTGGACAGCGACATGCAGAAAAATGAACCTGGACCACTTTATTACACCATACTCACAAAAAAACCTCAAAAGGGATGAAAGACCTAAATGTAAGGCAGGAAGCCATCAAAATCCTAGAGAAGAAAACAGGTAACAACCTCTCTGACCTCAACTGCAGCAACTTCTTATTTAACATGTCTCCAGTGGCAAGGGAAACAAAAGCAAAAATGAACTACTGGGACTTCATCAAGATAAAAGCTTCTGCAGAGCAGAGGAAACAATCAGCAAAACTAAAAGGCAACTGACAGAATGGGAGAAGATATCTGCAAACGACATATCAGATAAAGGGTTAGTATCCAAAACCTATAAAGAATTTATCAAACTCAACCCCCCCCCCAAATAATCCACTGAAGAAATAAGCAAAATACATGAATAGACACTTTTCCAAATAAGATACCCCGAGGCTAACAAATAAAAAAATCCTCAACATCGCTCATCATCAGTGAAATACGAATCAAAATCACAATATGGTATCAACTCACACCAGTCAGAATAGCTAAAATTAACAACTCAGGCAACAACAGATGTTGGTGAGGATGTGGAAAAAGAGGAACCCTTTTGCACTGCTGGTGGGAAAGCAATAGGCAAAACAAATAAAATCCCTGCCTTCATAGAGTATATATTAATGTGGGAAGACTCAGACAATTAAAGAATAAATAATATTATGCAGTGTAATTAGAAGGTGACAATAAGCTATGGGGAGCGGGGAAGCAGGGAAGGGAGGTAGCTAGTTCTTGAGAGGTCGATACTAATAAGGTGATCAGAAAAAGTCTCTCAAAGAAAAACATTTGAGCAAAGAATTGAAGAAGGTGAAGAATAAGTCAAGTGCATATTGGAGTAGACAGTATTTGAGGCAGAACAGCAAATGCAATAGCCTTGAGGCTGTCATGTGCTGTTTGATTCAAGGAGCAGTAAGGAAGCCAGTGTGAACTGGAGGTAAAAGAGTAATGAGAGATCCCATTATTGAGGTCAGATGAGAGGGGCCTTGTAAGCCAATTAATGACTTTGGCTTTTACTTTTGGGGATATGGGAAGCCACTTGAAGATCCTGATAAGCATGACATAAATTGATTTATATTTTAAAACGATCATTCTATCTCCTGTGTGAAAAGAAGCTTTTAGTGGAACAAGAACTGGAAGGAACACAATTTAGGGAAATGATTGAAATATTAAAACAAATGTTGAAAATGCCTTAGACTAGAATGATAGAGATAGCTATGGTTAGAAGTGCTTGATTAAAGATAAATTCTGAAGATAGAACCAGTAAGATTTTTTGACAGATTGAATATGGTGTAAAAAGGAAAGAAAGAAAACAAAGATGATTACATAGATTTTTGTTTTGAGCAGTTAGTAGACTATGGAATTCCTAATAATGAGTGACAGGGAAGGCCTGTGGAACCATCTTTTCTGGAACCATTGCCATCTTTTTACAGTATTTGTTGGTACAGTTATTTATGTTAAATGTATTTTTTAAACATTCAAAGACACTGAAGTGTTGAAGCATACTACTTTACTTTGTTATTCAAAGAAAAATCATTACTCTTCAGTGTTTGGGACTTAATTTGGTGATGATAATTGGCAGCAAGAGTAGTGATTGAATGCCATGTGGTATCTTTTACTATTTAAATGACAATTTAAAATTTTAATCTATTGATTTATTCTTAATTGTAACAATACAGTTGTTTTATAAATAGTGGTTATTTATTCAATTCTTGGAGATAAATATAGTTTCATATGGGCACATTATTTCAGTACAGCCACAAACCAAAAGCATACTGCATACGTTTCAACCACAATTATGAAACTAGTGAAACAAAGTAACAACTTTGAGATATAATCTACACACTAAGTGTACAATTCATTGGTTTTTAGTATATTCATGAAGGCAACTATTACTATCTAATTTTAGAACATATTCATTACCCCAAAAAGAAACTCCATACCCATTAGCGCTCACTTTCTATTCTCCCTTATCTCACCTATGGAAACCAAGAAATTACTTTCTGCCATGATGGGTCTGCTTTTTCTGGACATTTTATATAAGTGGGATCATACAAGCAACTTCTTGAAATTTGCATTATGTTTTCAAGGTTCACCTGTATTGTAGAATGGATCAGTACTTCAGTATTTTTACTGCCAAATAATATTCCATTGTATGGATATGCCACACTTTGTTAATCCACTTTTTGGCTATTTTAATGAATGTTGGTACTAACATTTGTTTACAAGCTTTTGGATAGTTTTTCATTTCTCTTGGGCATATATCTAAGAGTGGAATTGCTGGGTCATATGGTACTCCAAGTTTAATATTTAAAAAAACCTACCAAATTGCTTTCCAAAGAAGCTGCACCATTATTTTACATGGTCACTACCAATACATTATGGTTATATTTCTTCACATCCTTGTCAATATTTGCTATTGTCTTTATTATTTTAGTTATCTTAATGGGGATGGAGTGGAACCTCATTATGATCTTGGGGTTTTTTTCCGTATTAATGATACTGGACTCCTTTTCATGTGCTTTTAGGTCATGTGTACATATTTTTTGGAGAAATGTCTATTCAAATCATTTGTCCATTTTTAAATGAGTTATTTGCCTTTTTATTTTTGAGTTTATTTACTTTTTTTTGTTGCTTTTACTTTTAGTGGCATATTTAAGAAAACTTGACTAATTCAAAGTCAAGAATATTTACTTCTATGCTTCATTCTATAAGTTTTGTTATTTTAGGTCTAAAATTTGGGTCTATGATTAATTTTTGGTTAATGTTTGTATATCATATGAAGTAGGGGTCCAGCTTCATTCTTTTGAAAATAGATATGCAGTTGTTCCAGCACCAGCTATTGAAAAGACTATTCTTTGTCTATTGAACTATCTTGGCACCCTTGCCAAAAACCAACTGACCATAAACTAAAGGGTTTATTTCTAGACTCTAAATTCTATTCCATTAATCTATGCCTATTCTTTTTTTTTTTTTAATAGTTTATTGTCAAATTAGTTTCTCTATATGTCTATTCTTATGCCAGTAGAAGCCGGCCAATTGTACCCTTACCAATTAACTACCCAACCATCCTTTGCATTCACATTATATTCTCTTTCCTACTAAAATGTAAAATTTTGTTGTCTAGGGATAGCTATTTATTTTTGTACTCCCATAGCACATGTTGTTGTTCAACAATGTACCTTAAATTTGTAGTCAAAAACCCCAAATACCAAATAGGATTGTCTAAAAAAGAACACAGCCTAATGTACTCAGACACTGTAGTTAAATGTATATACAGTTGACCCTTAAGCAACACTATTTTGAACTGCACAGGTCCACTTATATAAAGATTTTTAAAATAAACACAGTTTAATACTGTAAAGGTATTTTACCTTCCTTATGATTTTCTTAACAACACTGTCTTTTCTCTAGCTTATTTTATTGTAAGAATATGGTATGTAACACATATAGAGAATATATACTAATGGACTATTTAGGTTATCATTAAGGTTTCCAGTCAATGGCAGGCTATTAGTTAAATTTGGGGGGAATAAAAATTATACATGGGTTTTCAACTGTGCAGAGGCCAGTGCCTCTAACCCCCACATTGTTCAAAGGTCAACTGTAATGAGAAACCCAAAATAACAGTGGCTTAAACAAGATATACTTGTTTCTCTTCTACATAAGTCGGGAACTAGGAAATCAAAGATGATTTGGCAGCTACATGAAATATTCAGTATCACAGCTCTCAGCTTTAACATCCCTAGAGTACGGTCCCCTGTCCTTAAGGATGGAAGAGTTACTAGAGCTCTAGCCACTATAGCTACATGGCCACACTTCATTTCAAAGGGAAAGTAGGAAATATGGTCTTGATGAGGAATAGCCATATATCTAGCTAAAATTCAGGATTCTTCTTCTAAGCAGGAAGGAAGAATGTATATTAGGATGAAATTAGCATTTTCTACAACATAAATAACAGAATAGCTTTTCAAAACCCCTTTGAGTATGAAAAAAGTGAGGGATTTAGGAAACTCCAAAGTGACTCAGTGTCTTGTAGCTGCCCCTATAGGACTGGACTGAGATGAGCCAGAAATGGATGTGGCACTGTTCTTCCTTTAGTTAGGCTCTGGAGCCCTAGCCAATGGAGACCCTTATGTGGTTCTATTCTTACCAGTGGGGTGTGGCACTTGAATTCCTTAGGAAACAGTTCCACACAATCTAAATCTAAATTAGGCTATATTCTTTAAAAAAAAAATTATCATTTAGTGTTAAAAACAAGACAACAGGCCCAAAATAAAGTCAGTTATGCTAAGCCCCACCTCACTAAACCAAGAGTTAATTATAGCTTCATTTCTCCCAGGAATAGAATCTTAAACCAGTAATCTGGAATTGTCTGATCCACACCAGATAATCTACCTGATGGACCAGTGCCATCCCTAGAAGAAAGCAGCCTTGTAATAAGCAACCCCTTTTATTTTGTGTAGTGTAACTTTCTTGTTCTTGCTCCCTCTGGATATCAAAGCCTTTCATTTTGTACAACTTCTCCGAGCTCCCTTCTATCTGCCAGATGAGATGCTGTCCTATTCAAGTAGATTTTTGCTCAAATATACTCTCATATTTTAAAATACGCCTCAGTTTATCTTTTAACATTATGAATAATGGATTGTCAATGAACGATACACCCAAAGCTACTGTAGAAGAGGAAAGAACAAATGATTAACAGAGAGCTTAGAAACAAAGTTAGGCAGGAAAAGCCATTAGATGAAGATAAATATAAATAATTTATTTTTACAAGATTTTAATGAAAGCACTTATCTTGGAAGAGGATAAAGCCAATATTTATGTGTAAGTTGCAAGGCTTAATTTTTAATGTACAAAGAAAATAAAGTCCTTAGTGAAATATATATAACCAGAAAGTTTTCTTTACCTGTCTTGCCATAAGAGGAGATAAATGGGTATGAAAGTGCTTTATAAATTTGAAATGCCTTGCAAATCTATTGCTATTACCGTCAGATTATCCTGTTCTACTTCAGGTAACTGCTGTGTGACTTAACATTTACACAAAAAGTAAAGTTCCAAAAGTTTTGAAGATAATCCCATTATCATTACATTTAGACAATAAGGTGCCTCTTGGTTGCCAAATGCAGACAAATGCCTAGTGTGATACTCTCATGTTAGCCTTCAAACACTGTACTCTGAAAAGTCCAGTTCAACTTAAATTCACAGTGGATGCAATCACTTTCTTTCTTCAGATGTGGGAGGATTTTTAGGAAACATCAAGTGCTCTGGTGCTTTTAAAAGACCCCAGAGAGAAATGAAAAACATGGGTAAAACCTAGCTTCTGTAGCTGTGTGAATTCAGCTGTTCTAATTTCTTAGAAATCCTAAAACTTCTCAGACAAGGTGTTGGGTAGGCGAAGGTGGATGATACCTTGCCTGACTCATCAGCTATCATTGATAGAGTGAAATGAGATGGAACAGTAATTCAGCTTTCTCTGTGTAGCCTAATGTACCTAGAATTTGGCATCTCACTATTTTACACCGGAAATATGTTAAATCATTAAGGGCCAGGAAGTCTCGGGGTTTTGCTCTGACTTCACCACTAACTTAAGAAAGTGATCTTGGGCAAGTCGCCTAACCTGTACAAAATCAAATTTCTTATCAGTAAAGTGTGACTCAATGGGATAATGAATTTGAAAATCCTCTGCAAAATTAAAAGTACCATGGAAATAATTCTTCCATCCCAAAAGGATGGAACATCCTTTTATGAACATCACTGAAATTTACCACATGGAAGAGCACACGACTTAACTGTGATTCACAGAGAGATTTACAGAGGTAGTATCACGTCGTGGAGGACTATAGGTCTGATAAGGAAAAGACTAAGCACCAACCTATGCCTAGCGAAATTCAGGTTCTCATGGGAAACACAGAGCTCATAGCTAAATATTCTCTGGGTGGTATGGAGAGTATTCAATAATATGTCCTAATTTGAAAGGGAGATAACTGGATCTTGAAAAGCCGAGAGGCTTGTACAGAAACTAACAAGAGATGGTTAATACGGGCATCAAGCTCCCGTCCAAATTAAAGTTTCACAAAGTGATGGGAAAGGGTGAGAAAGAAAAAATTCTTGCAGGAAATGGAGTCCTTGAAAGTCAGCTTTGCTGGATGGACAGTGTGCTCAACTGACTGCCCAATCTCTTTGGTAGGCAGCTTCAGGGATTGGGGCTTCCCCTCCCTTTTTTTTTTTTTTTTAAGTTTATTCATTTACTGAGAGAGAAGGAGAGAGCGAGCAAGGAGGGGCAGAGAGAGAGGACAGAAAAAGAATCCCAAGCAGGTTCTGGGTTGTCAGCAGAGAGCCCAATGTGGGGCTTGAACTCACCAAGTGTGAGATCATGACCTGAGCCAAAATCAAGAGTCAGATGCTTAACCAATTTAAGCACCCTTGAGGCTTCCCATTTTAAAGAACTTGGGCTACTCTGGAGTCTAAGAGGCTGAGTCACAAACAATGCTAAGCAATGAAAATAGCTTATTGAATAGTAGAATTTTATTTTCAAAGGGGAAGTAGGGGGTGTGACGCATGCAGCAACTAGCAGTCTACTACTGACTTTACCACCACTGTAGCCAGAAAAGCCAGCTGATGTGTCAGACATGTTAAAAAGTGAAAGTATGTCACAGTGTATGGTAGCTTTATCCCCAGACATTTCAAGAAAGAAATTATAAGACCAACTTCTATAATGGTGTCTGTTATGTGTTAATAGGGATAAGCTGGGGGCTTAAGAAGCAGTTTTCTACAGGGTCCCATAAATGTAGCATATATTGACCCATTCTCTAATGGAAATAGCTGGAGAAATAGAAATATCAAAACTATGAGAACATCAAAAGCCTCATTGGAAAAGCCCCCACACAGAAAAATGTGTGGGCCTGAATTCTTCCATTCTGGAAGGGTAAAGGCCTGAGTTGATGATGCTGGGATGAAACACCCAAGTCTTTAGAGAAGCAAAACAAGTATAATAAAGTTGACACACAGATCATTAAATAGCCTTTCCCTTAGAACTAATGCTCACTTTGTGGTTTTGATTTGAGAGGTACAGAGAGACACTTTGCATTTTTTAGTAATAAAAAGATAAGATCATGATCATTTGTCTCTAACTTGTCTCTAATGTTTTCTAAAAGATCACTGATCACTAATCTGGCTTTTCCTTCATTTTTTTCCACCTGAGGAACTATAATGCTTATTTTTAAATGTTATTAAGATGTTTTGTATTTTTCAGAATGCTTCCTACTGTGTAAATAGTCCTAAACCATTTTTCTCTGTTTTGTAGGTACAAATGCTCCTAAGAATAGTTAACCTTTCTTGCCCACCACCTTCTTCCTAATCCTAAATTTACATATCTATAAACATGTTGTCAAAATCCAGTTTCAAATCATGTTCCTTCTTCAAAATTCTTTATATCCACCTCTCTTGAAGCAGCAATTTTTACCTTTTACCTAGGATTACAGTGGCCTGTGTACATGTCTTCCCTATGGCACATCAGGTTCCTTAAGAAAGAAAACAAGTGTGAAGAGTGGGTTACAGAGTCAGAATATTCCGGTTTAAAATCCTTGCTCTGCCCGTGACTGGCAGTCAGTGCTTCATGACCTATAATAAATTAGTTAACATATCTGAGATTCAGTTTTCTTATTTGCAAAACAGGAATTATTCCTTCACAGGTTTGTTGTTAGGCTTAAACTAGGCTATGTGTATTTACATTTTTCTTTCTTCTTCCTTTCTATATACCTGAGGTGCTAGATAAATGTCTTTTTAAAGACTAGACACATAACGAATTAGTAAAACTGGAGGAGTCACAAGCAACTCTTTGAGGAAGGATTTTCTCAGTTATCTCCAATGTACATCAGAACTTTATGCCTCTACCATGCCTCTACTGAGGCAGTTAGTACATTACACTGAGGACACATTAACACATATCCTAAGTATCCTACCCATTCTACCGACTTTAAAACATTGATCTGATCTTTTTTCAAAACTATCATTGTTACACTCATAGTGTCCTAGCTGCTGTAGTGGAGAAATCTAAATCTATTAGAGAGGTGCAAACATAACAAGTAGAAACTTAAGGATTGGTTTACATACAGCACATATAAAGTCTATTATAAAACTAGCATCAATGCCCTTGGATGCAAACCCTTGTCTGAATATTTGTTTGTCATGAGTTGTTTGTAGTACTTTATTCATTTTTTCATAAAAGGTGCTCCAAAATTGTAATGGATACCCCTTCTTAGTAACTTCTGTTGATTCAATTCTGGCCTCTGTATAGTAAGAATCATCTTGGAATAAATGAGCCTTGATATCCCTGCTCTGTGGACAGCTCTGATCCCACAAGGTACATGCACACACAAACACCTCTACCCCATGACCCACCACAGCCTCCTGGGCTATTTTACTACCATGCCTTTCTTAGCCCCAGCCACACTACTGAGACCAGGATAGGTACATCTCATACTTGCCAGATCATACTATCTTTCTCCTAAAGAATGTACAAATAATGTCCAGAAATTTCAGTTAGTGGCTTTCTAGATACAAAATAAACTTGGGGATCCCTATTATTCTCATTTTCTGCTTTATAGTTAAAGAAATGTAAGCAATCAGTTCAATAAAAAGAGAGAGACATGAAATGGACATAAAGGGAAGGAAAAGATCTAATAGCTCAGGTGGCCCCTGAGACCAAGAGGAAGAAAAAGCATCCTCGATTCTGGTGACATTTCAACTCACTTTACATCTGCTTGATGCCCAGCAAAAAACATAAAGCAGCAAAAATATATTTGTCCCAACCCCCCTCCCCAAAACTAGCATTAGTACTCTTGCATGCAGACCCTTTCCTGAGTATTTATTGGTTGAACATTATACCTATTAAAAAATGTGCAACAGATATTAGGAGATTAAAACAGATATAAGAAACATTAAAACTAAGACAGCACCTAAAGCTCAATGAGCATTTTATGTATTGTAGTCTTAATATTTCCCTAGCTGATTGTTTAAGAAGTAATCTATCACATATGCATTAGCACAGTCATTGTGTAGATCAAAAGGTAAAACCATCCTGAACAGGAAACCAATATTCTTCCTGTTTAATCAACAAATCTAAAAATTTATTCTTTGCAACTATTTACTCTTGTCCACCACACCACGGTGCTTCACATGTTCAACACAGTTTTATGACGAAGAGAAAATTTTCATGAGCCACTTTTGTATCCCCACCCCCTTAAAGAAAGAGGGAGGAAAAATTGTTTCACACAGAAGGCGTTAGTTGTATGAATTACAACTACCACCTAAGTGTGGGCTAAGGTAACCAAGAGGGATTTTACCTACATCCATTCAGTCAGTTTATGGGGGTTTAAAGAAATTCCAAAGAGTCATCAGAAGAGGAAAAATAAAGGTAATGCTTTTTGCCACACAGGTAGAATCTTTGAAAATATGTGTAATATGTAAAACATTTTGACACCCCCATAATATTTTTCCAGAATTAACAGTATAAATTGCTTCTCTTGTTCAAGAGCTTCCTATCAGCCTCTCTAACCACTACTCACAGTAACCTCAACTCCTGCCACAAAATGTACAAAATTCAACTCCTGTCTTGCATCGCACTGACTCTTGTACTCGTTGCAAACAGTGCACCTGCTTCAAGCTCTACAAAGGAAACACAGCAACAGCTGGAGCAATTACTGCTGGATTTACGGTTGCTTTTGAATGGAGTTAATGTAAGTATATTTCCTTTCTTACCAAAATTATTACATATGTTTCTGTACTGGAGATCATTTTTTAATGAAACTATATTATGCTTTCTCAGAATCATGAGAACCCCAAACTCTCCAGGATGCTCACATTTAAATTTTACATGCCCAAGAAGGTAAGTACAACTTCCTATGTTCAATTTATGTCTTAATAAAATTCAAAACAATATGAAAATCTGCATGATGATTAGTTTAGTAGCATCTCATCTAAGGAAAAGAAATTAACTTCAATATTTTTTAAACCAGTTTGGTAATGAAGCTTCTGTAAAATAGCTTTGCCTATATATTTTTTTATGTGTATTTGTGTTTTGGGAGAGAGGTGGTGGGAAGAGGACAAGAATATTATTCCCAGTTTATTGCTGAGACAGTTTAAAAAGATTATGTTGACTTTTACTGAAAAATGTAAAACTTGAATTATCAAAATTCATTTCAGAGAAGTCTATTTTAAAAAATCCTTTATTGTTTTAGGAAAGATTGCTAAGGGTCTACCTTTGAGCAGCAGCAGAGCAGTGACCAATAGCATAGTCTCTAGAGCCAGATTATCTGAACTGAAATCCCAGCTCTGCCATGTCTTAGCTTTTGTGACCTTGGGCAAATTATCTACTCTGTGACTCAGTTTATCTACTTATGGTGAATGATAATTATATGTACTTCATATAGTTTTGTGGAGATTAGTGAATAGGTGTAAAGTATTCAGAACAGTGTCTGAAATAGAGTAAATAACATATAAGCATTAGCTATTGGTAATAGTAAAAACAAAATTCTCCTTGGGGAGTTATAAAGTGAAAATCTGGACTTAATACATCTTTTATGCCAATAGACCTAGAGACTTAGGATACTATATAATTTGGTTTCCAAGATTCAAAACTTTTTAAAGGTCATAGTATGCTTCAAACTTCAACTCTTCTGAAAGATGAAAATAACTTAGAGATGCTTCTCCAAATTAATCAGAGCCGCATAACTAGAGCAACATAAAGACACTAGATTGGTTTTTTGAGTGAAATAGCTCCAAGTTGCTCATGCCAAAAACTTTAAGCAATGAATTTGTAGTAGCAAGTTGAAAGGGCAGTGGATGGAAATGTCATAAAATGTGTGTGGTGTAGTCCTCTCTCTCTTTAAAGATTGTTAGAAAGATAAAATGAAATTATGTGCATAATTTAGAAGGTGGTGAAATTCTTTGAAATCTAACAGTTTCTAAATGACAACTCAAAATCTATTTGAAACCCAAAGTAATGTGATAAGTTCATTTGTCCATTTTACTACCATTCTATGTTTGCAAAAAAAATTTTTAAGAAGGTATAAAAACACTTAATTCAAAAGATGCTGTGTTAATGCTATAAACAAACAAACAAAAGAAATAAAATTTAATCTTGGTTTCACCTAGTCACGTTACCTTGGGAAAACACTTAAATTCTGAGATTTAGTTTCTGTATTTGTAAAATGGAAATAACAAAGCTGCACTGCTATCTCAAAAAGTGATTGTGAGACTTAAATGAGTTTGGGAGAAGGCACTTTAAAATTATAATGTACCACAAAAATGTGAAATACTTTCATTACAATAGACTACGTGAGTGGATGGGTGGGTGTATATGTGTGAGTTAGGAGCGCCACCCAAAAGTCCTTCAAATATTCTAACCTTTTATTTGGTTGGGACACATTTCTTTTTTAAAAATGCATCTTAATTTCATGTATTTATTATAAAAAAATAAAAAATTAACGCAGTTATATGACTTGCTGTATTGAGAATCTTTACTATATAGTTACAACTGCCTAATCTATAAAATGCTGGGACTAGGACAGCATATCCAAGAGCTCCTCTGTCCTTTAACATTCTAAGATTCTCAACTCTTAGATTATTAAACATTAGGATCAAATAATGTGATCTCATACTTCTGTGTTGTGACTACTCTGGTTCTAATAATTTCTACACAGACTGGGAAAGAATTCTGCCTATATCTGTGATTTGCATTTGGGTGCAGAAACACTGACTTATGGCAAGGCCAAATTAAACTGAAGTTAATGACTCATTATTTACTAAAAGTTAAGGCTAAACATGGGTAGTTGAACTAAAGGTTTTCAAGTCTTATAATGTAAGCTATATTGGTTCATCTTGACAGTAAGATGCTGAGAGCAGGGATAATAGTAAGAACTATACTACCAGTCTTAATAAATTTGAGATTAATTTCTGATTCTGACCTTTAGGAAAAACTTATCCAATAATTATTTTTATTATTATTCAAGGCCACAGAATTGACACACCTTCAGTGTCTAGTAGAAGAACTCAAACCTCTGGAGGAAGTGCTATATTTAGCTCAAAGCAAAAACTTTCACTTGAGACACATCAAGGAATTAATGAGCAATATCAATGTAACAGTTCTGAAACTAAAGGTAAGGCATTACTGTATTTGCTCTCCTGAAAATAAAATAAATGGAAGGACATTTTAAAGTGATATAATAGTTTTGTTATTTGTGAAGTAGTCATGCATTTTAAGACCACCATGAACATGAACCATTTTTATGTTAGATGATACATTGTGGAGCTAGGAAGTAAAAGCTAGAGGGTTTCTGCCTACCATCCACTCAGCAACAAGTCCCTACCCTGGCACTCTTTCACCTCTCTCACATTTTTTTTAACTTCTCACATTAACATAAAACTGTGAGTGGGAGAAGACAATTGAATTTCACAAAACCAAGACGGGTTTTGTAACATATTTTTAAATTCTTTTAGATTATTTTTTCAGAAGAGCCAACACTGATTACCTGAAAGGCTTTTAAAATGGGGTTTCCTTATTATTTGGTGTAAGAACTGAGAGATTTATCTAAAAAAATGGTAACCACTAAAATGACTGATGGACTAGAGAATTAACTTTATTTAGAAGTAATACTTTCAAGAACTTAAGTATTTTTAAATGTACAGGAAATATTAAATATATAAGGGACTTGGGATATGTAGAGATTCATGGCTCTCTTTTCTCATCTGCCAAAAATACAAGCTTAATAAGTTAACAGCATAATTTTAATTACAGTAGAACCAGGTTTCTAAAATTATGTAACTCTAGTTGTTTCCAAATAAGTGTCATTGTATTAGTAGACTGTTTCCAACTAATTAAAAAAAATACATTGATATCAATGTCATGTAGACACTGACAGACATCTATGTCAAGAGGTTTGCTCTAAAATTTTTGACCATCAGGGGCGCCTGGATGGCTCAGTTAGTTAAGCATCCAGCTTCGGCTCAGGTCATGATCTAGTGGTTTGTGGGTTGGAGCCCCGCGTCAGGCTCTGTGCTAACAGCTAGATCAGAGTCTGGAGCCTACTTCAGATTCTGTATCTCCCTCTCTCTCTGACCCTCCCCTGCTCACGCTGCCTCTCTCTCAGAAATAAAATATTTTTAAAAAATTCAAAAAATAAAAACTTTGACCATCAGAAAACTGATTCTAAATTCTTGATGTAGAATTAATATAAAATTATGTGAAAGTCAGGAAATGTATTTCAAAAGCCATCTATTGTTAAAAATTCAAACCTTCCCAAGAGAGGGGGTTTAATATTTAAATAATTATATGTAAGAAGACACATAACACTGCACCCATTTATTTAAAGGAAATATTTATCATACTTGATTTATGTTTCCAGGATAGGAATTACCTCAATTGGAAAAAGACCTTTTATCTTCCTATATTTCAAAATATTTTCTCAGCTAGAAACAGAGTTGAAATAGCTCCTATCAGCAGAGGAGGTTAATTACTAAAGAGTCAGTCTATAGAACAAAATTTCTATGTTTAGATTTTCCTATGTTGGGAAACTCACCTGCATTGATACTAAGATGGAATGGAAGTCGGTATGAGTATTTATGAAAATGTTCTTCACACAAATTTTCCCTTACTCTGGACTGGCTCTATCTTGCTTTGGGGAACTATAAGGAGATTCACTAAAGTTAAGAGAAGACTTATGGTTTGAAAAAGTATAATGTGCATATGACTGCATACATGTAAGCTACACTTAGATATGGATACAGACATATGCCCACAGGAAAAGAGGTTTAACAACTGTCTTTTGCATGCAGCATTTAATAAAATATTTGTCTAGAACTGCTTTTATTTAAAATGTGCACTTTTACACAATTCAGGAAAACAAATTCTTGTATTCACTGAGATTGACAGAATTGACAAATGAAGAAAATCCTAGTTTATATGTTACTATCAGTTGGTATCGTAACACAATTTTTTGGTATGCCATTTTGACCATCTCAAGAAAATGTGAATGATTAATATGTTTAACATACTTGAAAATAAAGGCCATAAGCCTATAAGATTTCAATGGAGAATGACGATGTATAAGGGAAAGTACCTTGATCTAAACAAATTAAATTTTTCTCTTACAGGGATCTGAAACAAGATTCACATGTGAATATGATGATGAGACAGCAAACATTGTAGAATTTCTGAATAAATGGATTACCTTTTGTCAAAGCATCTTCTCAACACTGAGTTGATAATTAAGTGCCTCCTATTTAAAATGTATCAGGCTATTTATTTAAAATATTTAAAATTTATATTTATTTTTTGATGTATGGTTTCCTACCTTTTGTAATTATTATTCCTATTCTTATAATAAATATGGATCTTTTAAGATTCTTTTTGTAAGCCCTAGGGGCTCTAAAAATTCACTTAAATTATTTATCCCAAAGTATTTATTTTTATATTGAATTGTTACATATAATGTCTATGTAGATCAATTAATAAAAGTATTTAATAAAAATACTATAAGCTCAGTCATTTATTATCCTGGGAACAGCACAAAGTAAAATATTTCTGAATTACTCCTGTGAACTCATAAAATGTTTAAGATGTTTATAAGAGTCACTCTTCCCTTGGAAAAGAGGTATGTGGAATAGGGAAATGGGCTTCTTAAAAGTTCTTGTTTTCTCCTTTCCCAAGCTAGTTAGATCCTTAGTTCTAGTCTGTGAAAACCTTATCAAATTACCTACATGCTGTAGTTAAGATGCCAAATACATTGAAACTCTTCATACAATTGGTGTGCCTCTCTGTTCTCTAACGTCTTACAACTTGCACTCTGCCCTCAGGAGGCTCACCTGTATGGCATATATCAAAGGTCTCCCCTGCCCTCTGGCTTTTCATTGGGTCCTGCCACTGGGAGCTCTGGTAGGTTGTCTGAGTGACAGAAGAGATTCCCTAACTTTCCAAGTGAAGTAACCTCTCAACCTAAGAACCCAGTTTCTCTCAAGACTTTTTTTCCTTCTAGGTTCTGCTAACTTTTCCACCCACTCTTCTCTTCAGCCCTAGGGGCAGTTAACACTTCTACCACCACTAGATCCAGGGTACTGCATTATCTCTTGCAGCCTCCCCTATACCATGACCATAGCTTGGTAAACGTCTCTATTAGATCCTCCTTGACTTATTCTGATAAGCCACCTCTTTCCTGGCTCAAAGACAGTAATTATACCAGAAACAGCTCCAAGAAATAGACTATCAAAATGGGATCTGGGGCACAGGGTTCATTAGGAACACAATAGTCTGTGAGATGCACTAACATCCTGATTATTCAAATTATCAACGGCAGCACAGCATGAAATACAGATGAAGGGCAAGGTGTGAGATCAAATGGCCATGGCTTTTAATTGCTAGATTAGCAACAGTTATAAAAATTATGATTACTACCTAGATTCTTCTGACGGTCTCAAAGAGGAGTTTAAAACAACATCATAAGTATACAATTTAAAACATGCATGGATAACCAGAAGTCCTTGTTGGCAGTTTTGAAGGAGTCCCTCATCCCTGTAGTCACAGATATCTATAACAGAGGACAAATCCAAGAGCCTGATGTAAGGTCTGCAAAGATATAGTGCCAATTAAAAGTTTAAGCCTTCCAGGGGCGCCTGGGTGGCTCAGTTGATTAAGCAACTGACTCTTGAATTCACAGTTCGTGAGTTCCAGCCCTGTGTTGGGCTCTGCACTGACAGTGGGGAGCTTGCTTGGAGTTCTCTCTCCCTCTCTCTCTGCCCCTACCCTACTCATGCTCTCTTTCTCAAAATAAATAAACTTAAAAAATTTTTAGAAAGTTTAAATCTTATGGGTTTCTTACATTAAGAATGGATAAATGAGACCCAGAGATACGGGATGTGGACATTTTGCCAGACACAGAGGCTGAGAATTTTAAACATCCTATTGGCAAAGACAACTCCTTTTCTTTAATAGTATCCTTTCTGAGGAAAGATCATTCCTCTGCATAAAAACCTTCCAATGTCTCAGAACTTCAGGGAAATTTTCCTCAGACCTCACTTCTACCACCTTTAATTGCCTCTAGGCCTAAAATAAAGATCTCAACATTGCTGGGGCAGTGAGATAAAAAGTGTTTAGACCAACAGGGGTAAAGTTAAGTCATGTTTGGGCTGATTAAGTTAGAGGAATGCAATTTCCCCTGGGATTTAGAATTTAATGAGAACTTGCAAATGGCATTAATAGGTGGTTAAGTAAATTTTTGGACTCCACAGTGGCCTTTTGAAGTCATGCTTCCCTGGAGAAGAAAGAGTCCAAAGAACCAGGGAAACGGAAATACTGGAATGGACCTATTAAGTGCAATCTTCTCCTTTTGCCTAGAAGACATTCAGAAATGCATCGGTAAGGGGTACACTAGCACCCACCACAGTTCTGTGGTGGTTTTTCTTCCTTAAAGCAGAATTGACAGATGGTGATGCAACAGAATTGGTTACCCTGATCTGGGAATATGGAATCCTGAAGTGATACAGGCCAGGTGAAAGCATTTAGCTCTCAGAGACAAGGTGGAAGCAATCACTAGATAAACAAAAGGGCGAAGTGCCAATCAAAGCATTTTGATCCAAAAAGATCTATAATGGTGACTGGTTATAAGATCCCTAAAAATTAGAAGATTCTAATTCTGCTGGGCAAAAGTGAATGAAAATCACAATAATTGGAAGAGGCCACAGATATATACTGTGAAATTTTCCTCTAAGCCATATTGGAAGAGATATTTTCCAGGGATATCATTCACTGAGAAATGGCTAATGGCTACTTGGGAGAGGAAATTCTCATGCTTCCTATTTACTTAACAATATTCTTTTTCCCTTCTTACATCAAAGAGCAATTCTCTTTATCTAGGAACCATCAATTTTAGCTCATTCTCAAAAAAAAAAAACCTTGCATTTGAAAGTAACAGTGATTCTTCATTAATTGTTATTATGTAGCTTGACAACAGTCATAGTCAGTCCCCATCAATATTTTGAAAGTATTTGTATATATGTAATATACAAATTATACTCAAATTATTTTTTACAAGTTTCATCTATGGCTTCCTTAAAATAGTGCTCAGTCATTGTCACTTTATGTACAAAATAAGTTTATCTAAGTACCAACCAAAAAAAATTTTTTTTTAATTTTTTTATAGTTTATTGTTTCTAATACAGATATAATTAAATGTCCTTTCTACCTTCTATAGGTACTGCCTTAATACATGATCACCACATTTTTTTTATTAAAAAGTTTGGAATATTGCTTTCTAACCTTTGTCATACCATGGCACAGGTAAGAAAACAGCATTACTGAACATAGGGATAAATAATAGGCTGCCAAAGACCAGAATAGACTGTCCAGGGCTCTAGCTGTCCCTGGCACCACACAGATCCCTCAAAGACTGAACAGAATGCACACTAAATTTCTACTCACAAGCCATCTTTTCAACTAGATTTCAACTGTTGTATTATTTCTCCTAATAACTGAATTAAACTGAAGGTGAAGGGAGCCTGACAAAATACAGGCCAGGGTTAAATATCTAAGAACTGAAACTGTGAAAATACCCTGAACACGATCTCCTGCTGTCTCATATTTTGCGTCTCAATGACACTGCTTCACTTCCATTTAATTCTATTTACTCACAGTTTATTTTCCCCATTTTGGCTTGAGCCATTTCAGTAATACATTCATAGCACTTAAAATTCCCTAGGGAGAGCTGATCTGATTGCAACTAGGCCAATTATCTGACTTGACTGACAACTATTCCCCAAAACATTAACATCACATTAGCTGGTTCCACTATAAATTCATGCACATTGATAAGTCTCCCCCATCTTATAAGCAAACAAAAAAACCAACCACAGCTATATAAGGCCCACCATCAAGCTGTTAGAAAGAATGGAATTCAGTCACGGACTCCAAATCTTCATCTCTCATTTAGTTCTTAATTGTGACCAATCCTTCTGCAACCAGTAAATTTTTATTACTTTGCAGGGTGGTGGTTTTCAGTGTGGTCAAAGTACTACCCACATCAAATCATCTACAATAACTTGTTAAAATGAAGATTTGGGGGGTGGTTCCCAGATCTGCTCAGTCAGAGTACCCTTCAGTGATGCCCCTTCTGAGCAATCAGCTTGGGGAAATGCTATTTTAGTCATCTGTAGACTCCTAGTTGCCAATTCCAGTATTATTTTTGTAGTTCTTATTCTCCTTTACCTGTAGAATACTTGAGCATGCTTATTTTATTCTTTTAAATTCCTCTTTCCGCAACCTCACTCTTCACCCACTTGTCAAACAACTTCCTCTTATTTTTTGCTTATTTTATTCTTATTTTTCCAAATGCAAAATCCTTAGGGATCTAGCTCTAATATTTTTTTTTATATTCCTCAAAAAGAGGCAAACACTTTTTCTTACAAATTGAAAAATGCCTCTTTGAAACCAACTCCCAATTTTTTATCTTTACTCCAAAACTTTCTCAAAGTCTCTTACTATTTTTCCAATTGTTGAATATCTCCACTTTATGATCTTATTACCACCTTAAAAATATGTCAAAACTTCAAATATTTTCAGCCAAATCAGATTCCATTCTTGACTCCTCTACTTATATTTATAGTACTTCCAGTTTCTAGCTCAAACCCCATGGTATCATTTTCAACCTGTCTATCTCCTACCCTCACATATTCCTTTTTTAGGTACTATTTCCTCACCATTGCTTGAATTTGTCTTCCCCTTAATAACCAGTCACAACCCTGATTGGGATTTCTTATTAAGTTCTGTCATGGCCTCCTGACCTTTTAGTCTCTTCTACTCTGAACAACCTAAAAAACCTGCCACTAGAATATACTTTATAATAGCAAAAAATAGAAAACAACCCAAACGTCTATCCATACGTTTATGCAGGTATGTGAATGCATTGAAACTAAAGGATAAAAATGAAAAGGCTAGTAATTTAAATATATATGTGTGCATATATATACACATCTACTATATTTATGTGTGTTTACATAAAGACAGAGGACGTACACGTGCGCACACACTCTCAGGAAGGAACAGGGATAAATGCTAGACATTTTTGCATATACCATGTATTACAGATTTGATTTATTTTTATATAATAATTTTTAAATCTCAATTTTAAATATCAAGAGCTAAATTAAATGAATACTTTGAACTATGTCATGGACTGGAGTCACAACTCACATAAAGACGTTACTTAAAGTTACTTTGCCTGGGTGGCTTAGTCGGTTAAGCGTCCGACTTTCGCTTAGGTCATGATCTTGCGGTTCGTGGGTTCGAGCCCCGCGTCAGGCTCTGTGCTGACTGCCAGCTCAGAGCCTGGAGGCTGTTTCAGTCTGTGACTCCCTCTCTCTCTGACCCTCCCCTGCTCACGTTGTCTCTCTCCCTCTCTCTCTCCTAGAAATAAATAAAACATTAAAAAAAAAATTAAAAAAAGAATAAATAAAACAAACTGATTGTACGTATCTGGTGGAATATATCCAAAGGAGAAGAACAATTTTAAATTGTTGTCAGCAATCAGGGGCACCTAGGTGGCTCAGTTGGTTAAGTGTCTGACTTTGGCTCAGGTCATAATGTTGCAGTTCGTGGGTTCAAGACCTGCATCGGGCTCTGTGCTGACAGCTGAGAGCTTGGAGCCTACTTCAGATTCTGTGTCTCCCTCTCTCTCTGCCCCTCCCCCACTTGTGCTCTCTCTCTTAAAAATAACATCAAAAAAATTTAAATTGTTTTCAATAATCATTCTATTGATGGTAGTGATGGTATTGTTATTCTGAGACTACTATGTATGAGTTGTGGAAAAAAGTGAATAAGAAGTTATCTTGCTATCAATAGGAATCAGGATTTTGGTGTGAGAGGAAGGAGATACAAAAGTAAGATTTAGTAGGTGAATTTAAAAAAACCCTGTGAACCTGAATTTGAACTGAAATTACCATTGGGAATGAATAAACTTTTTTTTTAACCTTAAATTAACGTACGTATTTCCAAGGTCTTTTGCTCTGAAAAGACCTTGGGGGAAAAAAACCCTCAGTATTAATAGATAACCTTAGTATCAAGATTATAATTTTTAACCACTTTCTATGAAAAGGAAATAGAGCTCTTTAGAGAGAAATGGCCAATTCCAAATATGGGCAAGAAATGCACAAGATGAGGCGAGAACATTCTGTTGTAAGAGTAACTATCGAAGACTATTGGGATCATGTTCAGAAGACAAAGGCACAAACATGACAAGGTTCTCACATGAGACAAGGACACTGTTCACATGATACTGGGAAATTATAGCCAGAGCAAAAGAAGAAAAGGAAATTAGAAGATAAAGATTGGGACAGAAGAAATACACCTGTCATTATTCACATATGACACAACTGTATGAAGAAAATTCTAAAAGCTCTACAGATAAACAATCAGAATTAATTTAGCAAGGTTACTGGGTAGAAGGCCAACATAAAAAAATTAGTGTTATGTTTATATATCAGCAACAAATAAAAAATAAAATATACAAAACGATATTACTTTAAAGAGCATTAAAAATACTAGAATAGAAGTAAAACACAGAGAGGTCTAGAATAGTCTTCTTTTTTGAAGGAATTTTTAAAAACATTTTTAGTTATTTTTGAGAGACAGAGTGTAAGCCAGGGAGGAGCTGAGAGAGAGAGGGAGACACAGAATCTGAAACAGGCTCCAGGTTCTGAACAGTCAACCCAGAGCCTGACGCGAAGCTCGAACCCACAAACTGTGAGATCGTGACCTCACAGAGATGTTCAACTGACTGAGCCACCCAGGTGCCTCTAGAATAGGCTTCTACTAACATAAAAGAATAATATCAATATGAATTGTAATAATTGAAACACAAATATTTAAATTCATAATAATGAAAAAATTCTCATTGGTTAACTTTAAAAAATGACAGGGAACCAGCTATTTTAAAAACATAAAGATAGAGAAATAATCCAGCTATTGTATCAACTACATCCCAGGTAATCAAACCATTTATAAGCAAACATTTAATAACATTCCAGCTAATGACAGAATCTGAGTATCAAACTCTGCAACCCCTAATGAAATAATGGAATTAGACAATGATCGCTGACCACTAATATCACAAAAAGAAAAGAACCCAGATATTGTGTCTTGTGATGAAAGTACATAATAATACTTATGAAGTATTCTTGCTAAAAACAAATAAACAAACAAACTGAACCTCTATTTGAAAGCCTCTAGATTTAACCATTGAGTTCAAGAAATAAGTAAGACAGAGAAAGATTAAATGACATCATGAAGATGTAAGTAGCAAAAATTAGATTGTGGCAAACTCCATTAAAAACAGTTTCTTCAAGAACTAAAAGAAAAAAAAGTGAGAGAAAAATCTATAGATATTTAACATACAAATTCCAATATAATGTAATTTTGATCTTGATTCCAACAATCTATATAATACTTATGAGATATTTAGAGAATTACTACTAATTTTTACGGTGTGCTAAACTGGATTGTGGTTATACACGTGTGTATTAAAGAGTTCTCATATTTCAGAGATGCGTTATCAAAGTATTTTCAGGTGAGAGAGAGAAAAACCAAAAGCCTCGTAACTACAGAGAACAAACTGATGGTTACCAAAGGGGAGGAAAATGGGGGGAGGGGTTAAATAGATGATAAGGATTAAGGAGTGCCCTTGTTGTGATGAGCCTAGCTGATACATGGAAGTATTGAATCACTATATTGTACACCTGAAACTAATATTAACTAGTATGTTAGCCGTAATTTAAAACTTAAAAAATTAAAAAAGAACTAATATGTCTGGCATTTCCTCTAACATAATCCAGCTTGGGGAGGTATATGTCCTAACAATTATTGAAGCTGGGTGGTGGGTACATGGGTAGTCACTATTCTATTTTTGTTATGTTTAGAAATTTCCATAATAACTGAACATAAAAAATAATGTAAAATGGTGTCTTAATGTATGACACTTCCCTACACAAAATCCTTTAAGGGTTCCCTTCTGCCTACCAAAATCTGCTAGACTCAACCCTCAACTTTTCCATCCAGTGTTCTATTCTCTAGGTTCAAACACTATAACATTTCCCATCTAATCTTTATTATTTTGAACTGGAATATATTCTCCCTCCCATTTCAGCCTTCTTAATTTTACCTATTCTTTAATGTTTATCTCAGATAACAGAACCTTAGAGCCACAAGAGGACTTAAACTTAGATGCAACTAGTTTAGTGGTTTTTGAAGAATTTTAAAAGTTGAAGTTTAGAAATTTGGATTTAGAAATCTGATTTTCTTCAAGTGAAGTATCTTATACAACCATAACACAAAATACAGAAAGGAAGCAATAAGCATTGCTGCTTTTGATGTAAGGCAGTCTAGAGTCTTTTCTTTCAAGCTTTTATCTCTGAACAAAGAATGACAACTACTAGTATCTACTGCAATCTTGCAAAGATACTTTTAGAATAGACAAAACAAATTAAAAAAAAAAAACCATAATCAACCTCATCAAAGATTGTGAAGATCCAAGCTAGGAGGAACAGAGTCTGAGAACCAATAATGTTTAATTAATCTGTGACTGAAACTAAGAAACAGATTGAAAAGGCTGAAGTAGAGAACAAACTCACAGTTTCACTAAAGATACATATCCTAACTCAGTTGCAAGCAAACTTTCCTTTCAATCTAATCACATTATAAACAGCTAAATAATCTTTGGTTGATTATCAGAAATCCTTACTTGTCTAAATTATAAAGGATTAAATCACATTTGGATGGAACTTACAGAACACTGGAAAATGGGTAATCTTATTTAAAGATTTCTGCTGATACTATTAATCAGAATAACTAATTTACAAAATTATTCTCTAACATGGTTAACATTTTTCTGCATGTATATGTGCAGTTTGTATTCATAAACTTTGTGGCATGAGAAATGATATTTTAGTTACTGGTTTTTACTATCACACAAGCATGGTGATTAGCAAAGATTAGGCACTCAAATGTTTGTTGAATTAATCAACAAATGAGTAAGAACTATTATTTGTATTCCTAGATTCTAATTTTTAATTGAAAAAGAAACAACATGAGTGAAATACCAGGACACAATGTTGAATATATTTGCTACATCGATAACTTTTAAACAAAAACTTAAAAGAAATTGAATTTTCCTTTAAAATACAAAAAGGGCAATGGCTTTATAACGCCTGTAAAAATAAATACAAAATGGTTGCATAATTAATTAGGTAATAATTTTTCCAAAAATTAAAAAAAATTAAGAACCCCAATGCTTCCACGTAAGTTATTATTTTCAGCAATCTCTGGACACTGCTGTTGCAAAGACTCTGGTTTTGAAAGCTGAAACCCACCAAAAAATTTAAAATATTTTTACTAGTCAAAGACACCAAAAAATATAAGATTTTTAATATGACAATGGATTGCCTTAAATCACATACTAAATTGCTCTATACAGGGAGATTTCACAATCCAGGAGCCATAGCCATGTTGCTGCAAGTAGGATTTCAACAAAGTTTTAGCTTCTTGATAGGATCCAGACATACACTATAGAAAGAAAAGAAATTGAATTATAGAATATAGGCAGAATTTGGCTTATGAAAAGTAAGTAGCCTTAATTTTGTTTCGTTTGACATTTTAACAATTACTGAAAATGTTTTTGCATTCCTATCTTTCTCATTATTTTTGAAACTAAACATTTTCCTTTCCAACACTCCTTAAAGACAATTTCTTTTTTTGTTTTAACACTTTTTTAAATGATTACTTTAATCATACTCATTACAGAAAACTTGAAAGGCAGAGAAAATATTAAAAAGAAAATAAAAACAATCTGCAATCCCCAACCTGCAGATAGCCGCCATTCTTATTTTGGTTTATTTCCTTTAACTTTTTATAAATGAACATACTGATGAACTTTGAAAAAGCTTTACTGAAGTATAATTTACATACCATAAATGGATTCACTGTAAGTATACGGTTACGATTTTTGTAAATTTATACAGGTATGCAACCATCTTATAGTCCAGGGGTGAAACAATTCCATCACCTGTAAAAAGTTCCACTGTGCTCATTTGCAGTCAATCTGTATTCCCAGCGCCAGCCAATCATGAATCTTATTTAAAGTTTTGTTTTTTCTAGAAATTTCATAAAACGTAATTAACACAATATAAACTCTTTTCTGTCAGGCTTCTTTCAGTTACCATGTTTTCAGATTAATTCATGTTGTTTCATGTATTTATAGTTAGTTCTGTTTTGTTGATAAGGAGTCCATAATATGGATTTATCATATTGTTTATGCATTCACCAGCTGATGAACATTTGAATGCTTCGTTTTTGGCTATTATGAATAATGCTGCTGTAAACATTTATGTACAAGTCTTGTGTGGATATAAGTTTTTGTTTCTTCTTCCACAGATACTAGTGTAAGTGCTGGATCACATGGTTAAGTATAGTATTCTTTGCAAGAAACTGTCAAAATGTTTTCCAAAGTACTGTACTATTTTACATTCCGACATTGCAAGTGGTCTCCAGTTTCTCTGCAGTAATACCTAATATTTATTTTGTATTTTAGTTTATGTGCTGTAGTATCAAACTGTGGTTTCATTTTGCATCTCCCTAGTGACCAATGAAGCTGAGCATCTTTTTTGTGTACTAGGATATATTCTTTGCTATATATGCACTGGGTTGGAGTGTCAGAGTGGCTCAGTCGGTTGGGCATCTGATTCTTGATTTTGGCTAGGTCATGACCCCACGGTCATGAGATTAAGCCAGGGTAGTGAGATCAAGCCCTATGTTGGGCTCTGCACAGGGAATGGAGCCTGCTGCTTAAGAGTCTCCCTCTTGGGGTGTTTGGGTGGCCCAGGATGTTGAGCATCCAACTTTGGCTCAGGTCACAATCTCACAGTTCAGGTTTGTGAGCCTGACCCCAGTATCAGGATCACTGCTGTCATCATGAAGCCCACTTCAGATCCTCTGTCCCTCTCTCTTTCTGCCCCTCCCCTGCTTGCACGCGCTCTCTCTCAATAACATTAAAAAAAAAAAAAGTCTCTCTTTCCCATTCTGCCACTCTGTTGGTTTCTAAAAAATACCCCCCAGAATTAAAAAACTGGGTTGTTTGCCCTGTTAACGCTCAGTTGTAATAGTTCATTATGTATCACAGATCCAAGACCTTTCATCATGTATGATTTGCCAGTATTTTCTTCCAGTCTATGGCTTGTATTTTCATCTTCTTAAAGATGACTTTGGAAAAGCAAGTTTTAAATTCTGGAGTCCAGACTTGTGTACTAAATTCACATTTCATATAGTTGTTTTGTTTTTGGTAAGATTCCACAGGATATTTTACATACAAGATGTATGTAAATCATTTACAAAGAAGTTTTCTTCTCCTTTCCAGTCCTCATGACTTTTATTTCTTTTTCTTGACTTGCTGTACTTGCTAGGACTTACAGAATGTGGAAGAGAGCAGACATTCTTGTTTTCTTCCACAATCTTGGGAAGGTAAGGGGTAGAGTATTCTTCCAACACTAAGCATGATGTCAATGGTAGGTTTTTCATTTGAGGAAGTTTACTTCTATTTCTTATTTAGTATAATCGATCATGAATATCAGCTGTTGATTTTGCCAAATACATATGGTGTATCTTTTGAAGCAATTATGTGGGTTCTGAACTTCTATTCACATACTGTATTACATCAAATAATTTCCTGTTACTAAATCAACCTTGCATTTCTGTAACAAATCTCCTTTATCATGGTGTATAATCGTTTATATGGGTGGCTGGATTTAGTCTGAAATATCTTAAGAATTTTGCATTTATGTACCTGAGAGTTACTGGTTTGTAGTCTTCATTTTTTTGTGATGTTTTTATCCAGTTTCGGTTATTAGGGTTATAGTAACTTCATAAAAGGAGTTTGCAAGTGTTCTCTCCTCCATTTTATGCAAGAGTTTTTGTGGGATTTGTATTTTTTTTTGCATATATGTTTGATAGAATTCAGTCTACAATTCTTTAGGCAAAGATTTTTTAGTTTTTATTTTGATTCCAATTAATATACAGTGTTATATTAGTTTTAGGTGTACAATATAGCAATTCAACAATTTCATACATCACCTAAGTGCTCATGGAGACAGAAGCACTCCTTAATCCCCCCCCACCTATTTAACCCATCCCCCACGCCCCTCCCCTCTGGTGACCACCAGAGTTTGTTCTCTATAATTAAGAATCTATTTCTTGGTTTGTCTATCTTCTTAGGAAAACAATTTTAATAACTCAACTTCTTTAGTTCAATTAGGATATTCCCTTTAGTCAAGTTTTATAATTTATGCCTTTCTAGGAATTTGTTAATCTAATTTGTCTAATTTTTTGACAAAATTTTTTGACAGCAGATTGTTCATGATATTCCCTTACAATTATTTTAGCTCTTTGGGGTCTATAGTGATGACCCTTCTTTCATTACAAATTTTGATCACTTGTGTTATCTCTTACCAATGTTGACTTTTTTTTTCAATGAACCAACTTTTGATTTCAGAGTTGTTTTTTTCTATTTCTCTGATTTCCATACTATCCTATGCGATTTCCTCCCTCCTTTTAATTTGCTCTCCTTCTAATTTACCAAGGTGGAAGCTCAAATACTGTTTTTTACAATTATCTTCCTTTCTAATGTCAGTGTTTAAAGCTATAAATTTCTAACCACCACTTCTTTGATTATATTCCATAAATTTTATTATGTTGTATTTTCATTCAGTTCAAGATATTTAACTTGCCTTATAATTTCTTTGATGCCTGGGCTATTCAGAAGTTTTAATTCTCAAATGTATCACTTCCAAAATTTCATTTCATTGTTGATCTCTAATATAATTCCAAAGTGGTAAGAACATACTTTGCATGATTTTAATCCTTTTAAACTTATTGAGACTTGCTTTATTGCCTATACTAGAGAATGTTCCATGTGTACTTAAAAAGAATGTATGTTCTGCTATTGTGTAGAGTGTTTTGCATAGGTCAGTTTTGTTGGCACTCTTATTTAAGCCTTCATATAATTTTACTTATTTTGTCTAGTTGTTCTATCAACTGCTGAAACAAGAATATTAAAATCTCCTACTCTAATTGTAGAATTCTCTATTTCACCTTTCAGTATTCCCCAGTTTTGCTTATGTATTTTGGAATTCTGTTGTTACTAACACATACAATTATTATACATAAATATACAAATATTATATATAAATGATATACCTCTTATTTTTGAAGAATTACTTTGGGGTAATTCTATAGAATTCTTGGTTGCTAGGTTTTTCTTTCAGCACTGTATACATATCATTTGCATTCTGGTCTCCATTATTTCTTTTCTGAGAGCTTTTTTAAATATGTAATTTATGTATCATAAAACTCATTGTTTTGACATGTGTGTTTCAATGACTGTCAGTATATTCACAAAGTTGTACCACCATTACCACTGATTCCAGAAATTCTTCATCAATTTAAAAATGAATCCTATACCCATTAGTAGTCAATTCTCATTCTCTCCTCCCCACCAGCACCTGGAAACCTCTAATCCACTTTCTGTCTTTACGAATTTGACCATTTTCATAAAAATGGAATCATATTATCTGTGGCCTTTGGCATCTAGCTTCTTTCGTTTAACATGTTTTCACGATTGATCCATGTTGTTTATGGATGATTAAAGAGATATGGCACATTTTGTTTATCCATTCATCAGCTGATGAACATTTGGGGTTGTTTCCACCTTTTGTATATTATGAAAACTGCTGTTATGAACATTCATGTACATGTTTTTCTGTGATATATGTTTTCAATTTTCTTTTTCAAAAAAATTTTTAATGTTTATTTATTTTTGAGAGACAGAGCATGAGCAGGGGAGGGGCAGAGAGAGAGGGAGAAACAGAATCCAAAGCAAGATCCAGGCTCCGAGCTGTCAGCCCAGAGCCCGACGTGGGGCTTGAACTCCCAGACCGCGAGATCATGACCTGAGCTGAAGTCGGATGATGCTCAACCGACTGAGCCACCCAGGTGCCCCTGTTTTTAATTTTCTTATGCATATACCTAGGAGGGAAATTCTTGGGCTACATGCTAACTCTTTATTTAACTTTATGAGGAACTGTTAAACTGTTTCTCAAAGCAGCTCCATTTTACATTCCTATCACCAATGTGTGATGGTTCCAATTTCTTCACATCCTGCCAACACTTGCTAATTAATGTCTTTATTTTTTTACTATAGATATATCCTAGTATGTGTAAAGTAGTAAACCACTGTGGTGTTCATTTCCATTTCCCTAATGATTAATGACATTGAATAGCTTTTCATATTCTTACTGGTCATTTGTTAACCTTCTTTATAGAAATGTCTATTTAAACTCTGGTCATTTTAAAAACAGGGTCATCCATCTATTATTAAGTTGCAAGGGTTCTTTGTATATTGTAGACACAAGTCCCTTATTGGATATATAATTTGCAAATATTTTCTCTTAGTATGTAGCTTTCCCTTTGTTTTCTTAATAATTTTGAATGCAAAAGTTATTAAAAGTCTAAAATATGAATTTTTTCTCTTACGGATTGTATTTTTGGTAGGTCTAAGAAACCTTTCTGTAACTTAAGAATACATGTATTTTCTTCTATGATTTCTCCTCTGAGTTTTGTAGTTTTAACTCTTACATATGTCTATCATCCATCTTGAGTTAATTTTTATATATAGTATGAGGTAGAGGTCCAAGTTCATTCTTTTCCATGTGGATTTCAAGTTGTTCCAAGACTATTTGTTGAAAAGACTATTTTTTTCCCAAGTGAATTATCTTGGGACTCTTGTAAAAAATCTGACCAAAAATGCTAGGGTTTATTTCTCAACTATCAATTATATCCTACTGATCTATATGTTTATTCTTATGCCAGTATTACAGTGTCTTGATTACTGGGACTTTCTGGTAAGCTTTGAAATCAGGAAGTGTGAACTGTAGAACTCTATTCTTCTCATTCAAGACTGTTCTGGCTATTTTAGATTAGCCTCCATTGTTGCTAATGAACAATCAGCCTTTGGATGTACTGCTCTATGGTTGGCAACTTTTTTCTTTTGTGGTTTTCAAGATTTTCTCTTTGTCTTAAGCAGTCTGAATATGAAATATCTAGATAAGAAACATTTTTAAAATTTTATTTTTAAAATTCAGTTAGTGTGTTACATTAGTTTCAGGTGTGCAATATAGTGATTCAACAATTCTATACATTACTCAGTGCTCATCATTAAGATTAATCTTAATCCCTTTACCTCTTTCACCCATCCCCAACTTTTCTCTGGCAACCATTAGTTTGTTCTCTAAGAGTCTTTTCCTTTGTTTATTTGTTTTGATTTGTAAATTCCACATATGAGTGAAATCATACGATATTTGTCTTTCTCTAACATTTGGTTGGATCTAGAGGACATGAATCTTTTAAAATATTTTTTTCCTTTCTTGGGAGTCTTTTGAATTTCTTGGATCTGTTTATGTTTTTCATCCAGTCTGGGGATTTTTTCAGTCATTATTTCTTCAAATATTTTTCCTGGCCCCTTTTCTCCCTTTCCCTCTGATATTCCTAACACAATGATGTGCAAGTCCTTAATATTGTTCCACAGATCTCTGAGGCTCTGTTTTTCTTTCTTCAATTTGCTTTCATTCTGTCTTAAAAAAAAATCTCTATTGATTTATCTTGAAAGTTTATTTTTATCTGTCATCTCAAATGTACTGTTGAGCCTATCTAAATAATTTTTCATTTATTATATATTTTTTCAATTCTGGAATTTTCATTTGTTGTTTCATAGTTTCTGTTTCTCTACTGAGATTGCCTATTTATTGATGCACTGTTATATTTTCCTTTAATTCTCTGAACCTATTAATAATAGCTACTTTGAAGTTTTGCTATACTCAACATTTGGACCCACTCAAAATCAGTTTCTATTGACTATTTTTTTCTTCCTGAGTATAGGTTTCACTTTTGTGTTTTTTACACATCCCATAATTTTTGGTTGAANAAAATTTTTTTTTTTTTTTTTTTTTTAATTTGCTTGCTTTTATTATGACATATGTTTTCTCCATGGTGTGCAAATGCTGATATCTCTTCCCAGTTTTTTTTATTCTTATATTTGTGTTTTAGTCTGGCTTTCAAATGGTTACCTTCTATCTACATAGCTTAATGATAAAAAACGATTTCAGTTGATACTGCTCAAATGCCTTTAACCTACAAGGCATCTATCTTCTTCTGATCAATTCATGTGTGTGTGTGGGTGGGGGTGTTATGTCCATAGTTCCTCCCCACCTTATCCATGGTTTTGTTTTCCCTGGTTTCAGTTACCCATGGTCAACTGCAGTCCAGAAGCAGATGATCCTCCTGAGGTATCAGGAGGTCAGTAGTAGTCTTCACACTACGTTACAATGCCCACATCATTCACCTCACTTCATCACATTAGCATTTTATCATTTCACATCACAAGAAAAAGAAAGGTGAGTACAGTACAAAAAATATTTTGAGAAAGAGACCACATAAATAAATAAAAAATATTTATTATATTATATTATTATAATCGTTCTATTTATTATTGTTGTTAATCTCTTGTTGTGCCTAATTTAGAAATCAAGGTATGTATGTATAGGTATGTATGTATAAGAAAACAGTATATATATGGTTCAGCACTATCTGCAGTTTCAGGCATCCACTGGGGTTACTGGAAGTATCTCTGATGGATAAGGAGGGACTACTGAATTAATGTCAAAACCAGTTCTCTTTTACACTTCCACTCTTTACTGGGTTCTCTAGGGTCTTCCCTGCACAAGTGTAGTTTCTCATTCAGCCAAGGATATATGGAGAATTTATCTCAGCTCTTCCATGACACTTTAATTTCCAAAGCCTACCTATTAAGTTACTAATTGGTCTGTGACTTGCCTCAACCAGGACAGCAATCTTGGGCCGGCAAAATTATTGATTTTCCCCATCTGTTTGCTTCTAGGTTTGTTGCTGTTAGCTGACAAAAGCCTCAAATTTTCACCCCCTGCCCCAAATCAAGTCCACTCTTAAACAGAAAATCTACTACTTCCAGGGGCATCCTCCCTCTAGCAAAAACTAGTTTTTGCCATTCAAACTAGCAGAGAGGAGGGAGAAAGAACAGGAACAGCCTTGGGTGAAGGCACCACAAACTCCTGTTGTTCTTATCCAAAGTTCTAGCAGTTTTTCAAGAATATACACTTTCCTCTGTTTTTCTGTCTTCGATATCCAGAACTGTGAAAGGTGGTTTTTTGAGCATTTTGTCCAGTTTTATACTTGCTTTCATAAAGATGATCTGCAATTTCTTCATGCCACCAAACCCAGAAATTGTCCAGATAAGGCTATATACTTAAAAATGTGTGCACATACCCACAAATCTATAGTTAATATAACTGTTTCACAGGTGGGGATTAACAGTCTGAGCATTAAGATATTGGTGAAATTAAGGGACTTTAATATAACACTAGATTAGTAACTGAACTAGAAACAATTTGTATTTAATAACTTAATGTCATGGGTATGTCACATTATGATAACATGGCTCATATCAGACTATGCTGAATGAAAAAAGCAGATTAAAAACCATCCAGTATGATCTTAATATTTTAAAATTTATGCACAAATATATGTATATATATGCATGACACGTGACAAAAAACTGAAATAACATGCTTATTCAATAGCTCTAAATCTTTTAAAATTTTAAGAGATTAAAATCATTTAAAATATTAAGAGTATTATAATTTAAATAGTAGAAAGGATTACAAGTAGTATTTTTCCTTTGTATTTAAAAAAATTGGCAAATTCTCTATACATTATGCTTTAGTAATACTAAAAGCAGACTAAATATTTTTAGAGAGAAAAAGGCTATATGAATCACCAACTTAATCAGGCCCAAGTCACATGCTGAAATTAAAGCTATTTCACAACTTTCAAACAGGAAAATTAATTTATATGGATATCTTAATGTATTATTTTAGAATATATAACCTCTATCGTTAGCACAGTTAACACCTATAGAAAAAAATTATTACCATTTTGTTTCTCTGGGTATAAAAGCAGGTTTTGATCAATATTGTCAAAGTATGTACATAACCAACTAAGGTGGCTCCTTTAAGTGGCAACACTCATTTATATATGCAATTTCTGGCATATTCATTTAAAAATGAATTCTACCAGTACATGGCAATACCTTATATTCAGGTACTATTCAACCAACTTCTGATGTGTATCATCATTATAAAATTACATTTTTGTCATCTTAAATTTTATTTCTATAATCAATTTCATTCGTTGAAGGACTTACCTTTGCTGCATGGTATGTACTAGCTTCAAGTAAATCTTCTTTTTTAGCTTCTTTGGCAAGCAGGTTGAATCGACTTAACATTGCAGCCTTACAAAGCCGACTTGCCATTGACACACCACTTTTAAATGGGGAACTAAAGTAGAAAGGAATGAAACACTCATCATTATCCAAGGATATATGTTGACAATTGTAGGGACTAAAATCAACACAGAATCTACAAATTTTCTCAATTATGTACAATGCAACTACTGAAATATTTCTACATAAAAATCATTCTGAATATTTAATAACTTTCTGAAGCTTATTTATTAAATTACAGTTTAAGTTACTATAGTGTTGGATTATAAATTAAAGAAGATGGACAGTGGAGTATTTTATTGTTTGAAGCAAAATTAATCTATTTTGATATAAATGAAAACAATGGTTGTACCAGAATTGACTGGAAAAAAGCACAGAAGTATTTTCTGGAACTGATGAAAGTGTCCTGCACTTTGACTGGGATGATCATTACACAGGTATGAGATATATATATATATATATGCACATATATCAAAAACCATGAAACTCTACAGTGCATTTCACTGTATGTAAATTTAACTCACTTAAAATGTAAAATATCTACACCCCTCCTCATGATCTTCCATTTATGTATATGTGCATGCAAATATATATTTTTAGTTTCTAATAAAATTGGGTCCATAGACCATGAAAGTTTTTGCTACTATAACTCTCTCTTCATTATATCTTCTCACATTAGCTGTTCTTACGATTACAAAATCTGTCCAAATCCTTCATTCTTCCCTGTGTTCATGCTGTTTATAATGTGACTTTTCAAATTCTCCTCTCAATAACTGGTTAATTTCCCCTCCCCTTGAATTTGGTCTAGCTCTGTGACTTATTTCGGTGAATAGATGATGTGTCAGTTCTTAGCCTGGGCCCCATAGGTTTGTGTTCTCATTCTCTAGAGAATCCTCTGCCAAATAAGCCAGTTGAGACTAATCTACAAGAGGGTGAGATAACACATGGACCAGAGTTTCAACATCCCTCCAAGATCAGCAAAGTTGACTTTCAATTGACCTAGAGCTAACTCCAGACAAATGAGGGAGCCTAAACAAATATAGCTCAGGAGACCTAAAAACTTGTGACCAGTAATAAATGGGTTATTTTAAGCCACTAAGTTTTGAGGTAGTTTATATACAGCAATAGTTAATATATGCTCTGGTGCATGAAATCTACTGTGTGATCTCTTTATTAATATTTTCACTAAGATAACCTTTTGTTGTAACTTTCTCAATGATTCTCTTCAGCTTTTCAGGTATAAAATGATACCATATGCAAAGAATGGTAATTTTACATCCTTCTTTCAAATATTTTATAACTTCTCATTTCTTTCTCTTGTCCAAATGCTTTAAGTAAAACATTAAATAGCAATAACAGCAAGGAATAATGTCTTGTTCTGGATGTTAGTGGAAATGCTTCTGAGATTTCATCATCAATCATGATGATACTTACAATAAAGACACATTTTATCTTTAACAAAAATATCAAAATATTCCTTTTTTATTATCTTTATCTAGAATAGCTTAAAAGCTGTATTATATGCCTTCTTAGAATTTACAGAGAGGAATGTGTGGGGTATTTCCCTAGAGCAATTAATAGGACAAATTAATGAGAATTTCTAATCTGGCATTGTTTCTGTTATATATGTCACTACTATCCTCAAATTCCTAGAAAAAATACCAATTGGTATTGCTGTATGAAATATATATTTTTAATATACTGCTACATTCTGCTTCCTAGTATTTTACATATCACTTTTGCTCAGATATAAAAAGAAAGTTCAGCCTGTAACTTTTGTGAGGGGAGGATAGCAATCTTCTATCAGATTTAAGTATCAGTGATATATCTGCTTCATAAAAGGATTTTGATGTTTTCTATCTTTTTAGATAGCAGTGGAAATTTCTATTATTTAAAGGTTTAAAATATTACTCTGAACCACCTCAGAATGGTGCCTTCTTTAAGGACAGTTAGGGCATCTTCTTGATAATTTTTATTATAAAAATAGTGTTTAGATTTTTCCCTCTTCTGTACCAGTTATAAAAATAACTTTTTCCTAGAAGTGTATGCATTTAGCAAGGTTTTCAAATATATTTACATTGTTGACCAAAGACGTTTGTTACGATTCTTATAATTCTATTTTTGCTAATTGCTCCCTTTTTGTTAAATGAGATTAACTAATGACATTTAACAGAATCAGCTTTTTATGATTAATTATAACTTTTTTGTTCTCTAGCTCTTTAATTTACATTCCTAGTTGTACTGATTTCCTCATTCTGTTTAACTGATTTCCATTATTTGCTGATATAAGCATTTAAAATACTAGCTTTTCCATTCACCTTTGCTTTAGCCATATATCCTACAAGTTCTTAAATGAAATGCTTTCAATATCTTTGTTTCCTAAATATTCTGGAGTTTCATTTTATATTTTCTCTTTGAGCCAAAATTTAACAGTATTTTTCCCAGTAAATTTCTAGTATTCTGATTTTGGTATTTACAGATTTACTGTTATCACAAATACTATCTACCATTGGTTCTTTTAGAACTTGAGATTTTCTTTGTGGCCTAACATAGGATAAATTTTTTTCAATATTCTACAAGTTCTTGAAAAGTAGGTATATTTTATATTTTTATGGTGCAAAGTTTTCTAAGTGAATCTAACTTTTTGTTATTAAAAACCACTATATCCTTGCTTATTGTCTATTTGTTAATAGTTTTTTTTTTTTGTTTTTTTTTTTGGAAAGCTGCTGGTTTATTTGGGGACCGTGGCCGCCCAGTAGGTGAGAATTAACTGTCTCAACTAGTGGTGGATGTTAATTTTCCTCCTCTTCCTTAACTTCTGCTTTATGAATGTTGATACTATGTTACTTATTGCAGAGATATCCATTAATTGTTTTGTCTTCTTTGTAAATTATACTTTTCAATGATAAAGTATCTTTTGCCTTACATAATGCTTTGCAGCTGAACTACACCTTGCCTAATATTTAGATCACAACTGCTCCCTTTATTTGTAATCACTTGGCAAGGATTTAGCTATAATAAAAGAATTTAGCTCCATTTTAGATTTATTAATTTCAGTCGTTATGCCATTTTATGTTTTCAGTAAAAGATTTTTAAAGGTCTTTTATCGAAAATTTGTTTTGTTTGTATGTGTATAGTTTGTTCATAATTAACAGTGATATCACTTTTTGATGATGCAAAGCATTAGTTTAATTCACATTGGTTGAAGTAATCAACAGTATGCTTGACTGAGTGCATACCAAGAAATATTTGTATGTGGTCTTAAATTAAATCTATCTTTCACTAAGAAAGCAAGTTCAGGCATTAAAACTTTTAACATTATCCATTACTTCATTATAAATGTATGGTCACATGAAAAAAGGGGCTTTAGCTTTACTTGATCATCAATGGCAAGGGATGTTACAAAGAAATGTCTAAAGGCATAGTGTATTATGGTTACTGATAAGGGCTTTGGAAATAAAATGTCTGGATCAGAATCCCAGCTGTGTCACTTACTATTTGGATGACTTTAAACAAGATATTTAAATTCTAGCTTGAATAGAGTTCATCTGTTAAGACAGCAGCAATACCACCTCATATACAGGGTCATTATAAGAAGGTAGTATAACACAAGTATGTTAGTTCTCACATTTAAGTGTTAAGTAAATGATATTTCAAAACACATGTCAAAAATACAGATTCTTGAACATTAGATCCAGAAATTCAGATTCAGTAAGAGAAAATGAATTTTTAATACAAACACATTATATGATTCTAGTGCTAATTAAAATCATGAAATGAGGGGCACCTTGGTGGCTCTGTCGGGTTAAGTGTCCAACTTCAGCTCAGGTCATGATCTCCCAGTTCGTGAGTTCGAGCCCCACATCAGGTTCTGTGCCAACAGCTCAGAGCCTGGAGCCTGCTTTGGATTCTGTGTCTCCTTTGCTGTCTGCTACTCACTTGCTCACGCTCTCTCTCTGTCTCTCAAAAATGAGTAAATGTTAAAAGAAAAATTTTTAACTTTTTAAAAAATATTTTATTTTTGAGAGACAGAGATAGAGACAGCGTGAGCAGGGGAGGATCAGAAAGAGAGGGAGACACAGAATCTGAAGCAGGCTCCAGGCCCTGAGCTAGCTGTCAGCACAGAGCCCGACGCGGGGCTCGAACCCACGAACCATGAGATCATGACCTGAGCCAAAGTCGGATGCTTAAACGACTGAGCCACCCAAGGGCCCCAGAAGAATTTTTTTTAAGTATTTAAAATCATGAAATGAAACTTAGAAAAATACAGGTCCTGGAGACTGATTTTGAATGCTGGCTCCATGGAAGTTACTATGCAACTTCAGTAAGTATATAGAATTTCTCCAGGTCTGTGTTCTCATTAGAAAAAAAAAAATTTTTCTTAAATTAGTATAATGACTGTAAAATAGTCACACTCAATGATAACTATTATGCAGAATTTTTTAAAAAATTACCTAAGAAGATTAAAATAATTTAAAAAACTGTATTAAAATACATTATTTTGCTTAGCACGTGTTTTTTTTTGGGGGGGGGTTTGTTTTTATTATAGCATAGACAGAGGAAGATTTACTGTGAAGCTTAACTTCTGGGCCCCTTACAGCTGTTCTAAATACAGCTGACCCCTGAACAACACAGGTTTAGACTGTATAGTTTTTCTTTTTATGTACAGATTTATGTACAGATTTTCTTTTCTGATAAATACAGTATTTTATCTTAAAGTTTTTTATTTTCAGTTTTATTTAAATTTCATTTAGTTAATACAGTGTAATGCTAGTTTTCAGGTATACAATTTAGTGATTCATCACTTACATACAACACCTGGTACTCATCACAAGTACCCTGTTTAATATGCAGTTTTAAAAGAAATTAAAAATGCTAACCTTTCAGTGATTTTTCCACTTAGGCCATCCACAATCTCCAGAGAAATGTCCCCCTGTGCCCAATTCAGACTCATGGATTTATATTCCAAGTTTGTTTGAAGTGGATATGCAGAAGGTATTAAACTAACATGAGGTCTGTTGACCAAGTAAAACATTGGAAGTTTTGAAGTGAGTGCATCATCAACACGTTGCTTTATAGCAATTTCTAAACCTCTAGTATCGCTGCAATTCCCATTACCTAGAAAGTAAAAACAGAACACTCAGAAGAACTTCAGTATCAAGACTATACCAAAAAAATAAAATTGGAAGAAGTCTAAAGTCTATTTATCTTTTATCTTGCAACTTTTCCTTTCCTACTTCTCTCTTAGCACCTGTTTCTATATTTGTTTCTAGAATTAGGAATAAGGTATCAAGGTCATGATTTCTATTCAAAAAAAGAATCTACAGAAAATAACAAATTTGAAATTCCAGTGAATAGAAGTGAAGATCCAGAGCTGACTCAGAAAAAAACAAAAAAACAAAAACAAAAAACCAAAGAAGCAAGCAAACCAACCAAACAACCCAGTACTTTATACAGGGTTCTGTCAAAGAGAATTAACTCCTCTTGTCTTGATTTCTCAGGTAACAGCATGAAACCAGCACCTAATACAGGAGATAAATGTGGTTGAGAAATATTTGGTGAGAGTTAAGTTACTTTTCCATATCTAAGGACCATAAATTACAACTATTCTAGTACTGTAATATTCCAGTTTCACAACACAAAGTAATATAAAGAATGACCATTTCTGGTTAAAATTTTGACTAATATCAAAACCTCTCAGTTCTCAGTTAAAATAGCTGTTGAAAGAGAGATCAAAAAGATACAACGTCATTAGTAAGGTATAAAATAATGGGCTGCAAACTTAAAACATAAGTTAAACAAGTCATTCCTATTTAAAAATTAAGATTCTAAAGTAGATCTCTTTTCTCCTTAGAAGGTCAGAGGTTCTCAGAAGAGAAATTTTATAAACCACTAGATATTATTTCAGAAAAAAAGTTTTGCTTTCATATCACTGGAATTGTTGAGATGGATGGCTACTGGTCTTACACTCATTATGACTATCTGGAAACTAGACAATGATGTAGAGAACAGGAGTTGCTTTTGTCACCCTTTTTCTAAGCACTCCTTTCTGTGTGTGTGTGTGTGTGTGTGTGTGTGTGTGTGTGTGTGTGTGTGTGTATTTTAATTCCAGTAGAGTTAACATACAGTGTTAAATTAGTTACAGTATTGAATATGGTGATTCAACAATTCTATATATTACTTGGCACTCATCAAGATGTGTAGTCTTAAAATCCCCATCACCTATTTCACTCACACTCTCCTCAATGTACCTCAGCTCTGGTAACCACCAGTCTATTCTCTATAGTCAGGAGTCTGTTTTCTGGTTTGTTTCCTCCCCCCCCCCCAACACTTGTTTGTTTCTTAAATTCCACAGGAGTGAAATCATATGATACTTGTCTTTCTCTGACTTATTTTGCTTAGCCTATACCTTCTAGATCCAACTACATTGCTGCAAATGGCAAGATTTCATTCCTTTTTATGGCTGAATAATATTCCAATGTATGTATATACCACATCTTCTTTATTCATCTATTGATAGACACTAAGCACTCCTTTGAATATTCCAAATTAAGAAATATTGACAAATGAACTCTAGGGTAAAGATAAGTTCAGGCACACACACACAAAAAGATATGCTTGGATACAAAATGTTGGTAAGAAGGAAGGTCTGTGGTCTGTGGAATAGTCACTGTTATCTGTAATGAACAGAAGACTTGGATTCAAAAGGATTTCTAGCCTCCAGAACTATGTTTGTTGCTTTAAGACACCCAATCTGTGGAATTTTTTTGTAGTAGTAGTAGTAGTCCAAACAGACTAAAACATAACAAAATGAGATAATGACACTATTTGTGTGCAAGATACCAAGAGACATTTTGGGGGAAAAAACCCCCAAAAATCCAACAACCCTGCAAGTCAAATTCCATGTAAGATTTATTAGATACCGAATTTTTCAACTATATGTTTTAATAGAGTGGTATAAAAGCAGTAATTTAATACAAATAATCAAGTATTAATACTAGAAATTTTACTCTTCAGCCTTATATATGTATGCTTTAACTATTAACTAAAACTAAGGTGTGGTTTTGGCTAGATCTTGAGACTAAATCTTGCTCCTGGAAAGATATGGCTCTAAAATTATGTCATATTATAGGGAAAGTTTGATTTATTTAAAATCATCTAGGGGCGCCTGGGTGGCTTAGTCGGTTAAGCGTCCAACTTTCGCTTAGGTCATGATCTCACGGTTCGTGGGTTCGAGCCCCGCGTCGGGCTCTGTGCTGACTGCCAGCTCAGAGCCTGGAGCCTGTTTCGGTCTGTGACTCCCTCTCTCTCTGACCCTCCCCTGCTCACGCTGTCTCTCTCTCTCTCTCCTAGAAATAAATAAAACATTTAAAAAAAATCATCTAAAATAACAACATAAAACTCAAGGCTAAGTCAAAAATTAAATCTAATCAAAGACTGAAGCAGACCTGACTTGACAGCTTTTTATACAGAAAAGAATTCTCAGGATCTTATAATATATATACCATAAGGGTAATATAAGTCAACAGAAATGGTTCCTGAAATAGCTAATAAAAACTGAAGCTGCATGAATAAAAATAAAGTATCTAAATCAAACATTAGAGAACTATGGACTGGTCCTACCACATCTGAAACATCAGAATTAGTCTGAAGCATTACATTTTAACACCATCACCCATATACCACAGAACATCTGGAGAAAACAAATTATGTTCCTGTTAAATACAAATGTGTGGATAAGAGAAGACACATGCAAGAAGCATCCTGTGTGTGTATTCTTAAGGCTCACTCTGTATCTACACAATGGCAACCCTGAGAGTAACACAAAAGGGCACAGCACCTAGCACAGAGTAGGTGGCTCAATAAATAATTGAAGAAAACAGAATGTAAAAGATTAGATTACCAGAGAGCAATTATCAATTCTAGATGCACCTTAGAATCACTAGGGATTAGAATATTCGTACCAATGCCATTCCCATATTATTTTAAAAGCTTCCCAGATAAGCATAAAACGTAACAAGGTAAAGAATAAAATAATTTATTTTTCAAGTGTTCCAGGTAGAATTTGTTTCAAGTAGAAAAATAAAAGCACTTTCAAAAATAAAACATGCTGACTTAAGCCATTTATTTATGAAACATTTACATTTGTGCTAGGGAGCACAAACCAGTCCAAGATGAGTGTGGCATAGCATCTGCCTTCAAGACTGTCAAGTTCAAGAGACATAGCAGTGAAATTCCAGTCACTGGCTATGCTCAGACAAAGCTGTGAGAGCTCAATTTAATACAAAAAGCAGCAGCCATGAGAAGTTACAAGACTGGGTTTGAGTCTTGCCTCTGTCATTAGGCAAACTGAATGATTTTGGGGAAGTATTTTATTAACACTGTGAACCTCCTATTACTGATTGTAAAAAAAAAAAAAAAGAAAAGAAAAAAGAAAAGAATAACAGAATGTCTAAGGTTATGGAATGTTTAAATCTATGCTTAAAACAGATTCACTAGGAGAGAATCAGCAATTAGTATTCCTTATAATCCAACTGTACAATTCAAATCAGCATATGAAAAGAACTCCTGGATGGAAATACCTCTGGACAAACACTCTTGAAATATTTAGACAGATGACCTTACCTTAACAGAATACTAAATTTGCAAAATGTATCTTAAAAACCTTGAAAATATAAATCCAGCTGTTTTTAGGTACCTAAGCAATGTGAAATTTCTTCCATATTACTCTGAATTACTTTCTATTCAATTAATAGTAAATGTCTTTTTAAATGCAAGCCTAAGACTTTTTCCTAAAAAAGGAAAAGAATAGTACCATAAAATGATAAATATCTGAGAATATCTACAACATAAAATTCGATTCTGTAAACTTTTAAAAATGTTAAATAAATCTTAAAATATAATACTCTCCCCACTGGTAACTGTTCTAGTATATTAGGTTTTAAAGAATCAAAATAAAGAACTGTAAAAGATTTCAGAGCTTATTAAAAGAGAATGGGATGAGGTCACTATCCTCAAAGAACTAGATTTAATTAAAGGGAAGTAAATTTCAATTCTAAATATGGAAAATTTTGTTTTTAAAACAATTGGTGGGGCGCCTGGGTGGCTTGGTCGGTTAANATAAAAAAAAAAAAAAAAAAAAAAAAACAATTGGAGTTTTTCAATTCATAGAATAGACTGGCTTTTAATCCCATGCTCCACATTACTAGATGCTTTTAAACTAAGGTCAGATAATCCTCTATCAGGAATGGCATAAAGAGTGTTTACATATCGAGAAGCTATACTAGCGTAACTAATAAAGTCCAGTGAACTCTGAAGATTGTTTTAGCTCTCCAAATCATATTCTTTTAGTGTACAGATACTTTAAATGAGTATTTCTCAAAGAGCCATTCACATCAGCTGTATAAGAATCACCCAGTGTTGCTCTTTTAAAATATACATTGCTCTGCTTCAAAACTCCCTACCCCCTTCCCCAGATACAAAACAGAGATAAGAAGTCCAAATATGTGCAATATGTGCATTTTTTTAAGGAACTTAAACCCATTAAATCATTTAGATTATGCCAGACAGAACATCAGTTAGCTTTAGATGTGTCCCACAAAGATGCCAAGGAAAGAGAGCAGAAACAATTTTACAAAGTCTTATATAGTGTTTTTATTGTTACTTGGTGTTCCCCATTGCTAGGTGCAAGATGAACTCAAAATTACAAGATTTAATTTTTTTAATGTTTTATTATTTCTGAGAGAGAGAGACAGTGTGAGCAGGGGAGGGTCAGAGAGAGAGGGAGATACAGAATCCAAAACAGGCTCCAGGCTCTGAGCTAGGTGTCAGCACAGAGCCCGACATGGAGCTCGAACCCACAAACCATGAGATCACGACCTCAGCCGAAGTTGGATGCTTAACAGACTGAACTACCTAGGCGCCCCTACAAGATTTCATTGTTAAGCTTCTATCCCAAACCACTAGCTAAATTCTAAATAATTTTACAAGAACCTATATCCATCCTTTTGAGAAACTATAGTACTGAATTATGTCATATAAATGACATATTTTGAAATACTTTCTTCATCAAAGTCAAAGAAAGCTGTTGATTCTAGAGAAAACATAGATAATTTCCAGATACTTAATAGACATTCAAAAAAAAAAAAAAAAAGAGCCTTTCTTAAAGGACATTGAGAAAAGGTTTTAAGTGTCTGAGAGAGTATCTGACCTGACTAAAAGAAAACATTGCAAAGAACCTTGGTAACCAAATTAAATCTAAGAAATGTATCATCTACAAGAATATGTACTTGGAAAAAGTAGATTTAGAAGCAAGCACTTTTGAGTGTCAGAATAGCAGTCACTGTCATATATTACCATGGGGAATACGATTTGGAGGGTAGCTTAGTAATATATTTCAAAACTGTAAACACATACTTCCTTGTGTGCAATTCTACTTCTAGGAATTCATCTTAGTAATACACTTTTACGTTATGTGAATAACAAATATAAAAAGGCCATTCACTGTAGCATTTTGGCAGTGGCAAAAAAAAAATACACTAGAAACAATCTAAAATTATGGCAAAAAAAAAAAACCCTAGAAACAATCTAAAATTACCACAACCTACAACTGGTTAAATAAATTATGATACATTTATACAAAGAAATACCAGACAGTGAGCCACGAATAATAATGAGGAAATTCTTTACACACTCAACATGGAAAAATTTTTCAAGATATATTATTAAATGAAAAAGATGCAAACAATATGAGCTGTATTGTCTACTGACATAAAATACAGGGGGAAAAAAGGAAAGGAAAGAATCTATGCATTTACAAGCATAAACTATCTTTGGAAAGAAAAACAAAAAACTAGTAACAATGAATGTCACTGAAAACCCTTCTGAATCTTTTGAATTGTGAATTAAATAATGTATTTCCTATACAAAGAAAATAAGCTTTATATTAGAAAATAAATAATAATAACCATTTTCCTTTTTACAATTTATTGAAGTCAAACAAAAATAGGAAGAAAATACAGAATCTTATATTTTTTGGAATTGAGAAAGTTTTACATATAAGAGAAATTCCTAAGAAATGGGTATAAAATATCTGAACAAAAAAAAAATCAAGAAAAAATAACAGAAATAGCATCACCTAAAAACAAAAATTTAGAGGCGCCTGGGTGGCTCAGTCAGTTAAGTGTCCGACCTTGGCTCAGGTCATGATCTCATGGTTCATGGGTTCGAGCCCCGCGTTGGGCTCTGTGCTGACAGCTAGCTCAGGGCCTGGAGCCTATTTCAGATTCTGTGTCTCCCTCTCTCTCCGACCCTCCCCTGCTCATGCTGTCTCTCTCTCTCAGAAATAAATAAATAAATAAATAAACCATAAAAAATTAAAAAACAAACAAAAAAACAAAAATTGTACCAGTGCGAGGATCTAAAGCTTGTACATACAACTGTTATTAAAAATTAATGGTAAGGACAGAACCAAGTAACAGAGTTTAAAGTGTTTTACAAGGGAATTAAAGTTTTGAACACCTAGGGCTTTATGAGAACTATAAAAATGAGCCTCAAAAACTTTATTGAGATAATGCCTGAAATAAACATTCAAATATAAATACAGCATTCTGTAATATGTCCCACTGAAGAAAGCAGCAAATTACTAATTCACATTATTTATCTTGTGCTCTAGCTACTTCCTACTCATTTGACCAACTTAAAGGATCTAGATCATAATCAAATGTATGAAAAAGGTAGGAAAAAAACAAAACGGGCACTCAACATTTTTCTTATTTCACGAATAACTAAATACAAGCTTTTTGATTTGAGAAGTTCAAGGAAATACCGTTTTCCAAAAGAAAAGAAAAAAATTAAATATTGTACAAATAAAAGTATAAGTTCAAGGTATAATATATCTAAGGTATAATATATCTAAGTGGCTAATTTAAAATATTAACTCTTCTCTTTCTGATAAGAAGTCAGAAGTCTTATTACACTAAGTACGATTATAAGCTACCATGAAATGAAAATCTTAACAGAACAGTGAATGTATTTTTTTTACCTTAAATAAAGCTCATGTGTGCAAAACCTGGTTTTACACTGATTAATAAAATATATTTACTTAGTAAATATAATAAGTATATCAGGAGGTATTAAAATTCCACTCACCAACAAGTATACTGCTGATATAAACTGGCTGTATAAAGTGACTCAGCAATGCTCCCTGTACACCAAGCACTCCCCATCTCATCAATTTGTCACTTGAAGACATACTGCTTACTCTATTAACAACATCTGTAGGACAGTAGACAGTCAGATAAATTTTGCCTTCAACAGCCACATGGAGACTCAGCTCTTCATTGGCTTCAAATGCAGATATAGAATGTGGATTAAGACGCCTAGAAAAAGAAAAGTTTTATCCCATTAAAAAAAACAGTAGAATATTACTCAGCCATAAAGAACAAAATCTTGCCCTCTGCATCAACACAGATGGAGCTAGAGAGTATTATGCTAAGTGAAAGTCAGTCAGTTAGAGAAAGACAAATACCATGATTTTACTCATACGTGGAATTTAAGCTCAATTAATGTGTTAACAAAACTAGTGAGCAAAGGGGGAAAAAAGGAGGGGAGCAAACAAAGAAACAGAATCTTAACTATAGAGAATGATGGTTAACATAGGGCAGGTGGATGGGGGGGATGCATTAAATAGGTGATATGGATTAAGAAGTGCACTTGCAATTAATACTGTGTGCTGTATGGAAGTTTTGAATCACTCTACTGTACACCAGAAACTAATACTACACTGGAATTTAAATAAAAACTTAAGAAAAAATTTTTTAAGTTGACAAAGTAAAATCTTTATGTACTTAAGAGCTGGGTTGGGGGATGCCTTTGTGGCTCAGTTGGTTGAGCATCTGATTTTGGCTTGGGTCATAATCTCCATGAGTTCAAGCCCCTCATAGGACTCTGTGCTAACAGTTCAAAGCCTGGAGCCTACTTTGGATTCTGTGTCTCCTTCTCTCTCTGCCTCTCCCCCACTAGTGCTCTGTCTTTCTCTCTCTCAAAAATAAACAAACATTAAAATAAAATAAAAGAACTGGGGGTGTCTGGGTGGCTCAGTCAGTTAAGCATCTGACTTGATTTTGGCTCACGTCATGATCTCACAGTTAGTTCAAGCTCACATGTGGCTCTGTGCTGACATCATGGGGCCTGCTAGGGATTCTGTCTCCCTCTCTCTCTCTCTCTGTCCCTCCCCTGCTCGCACATACACATCTCTCTCAAAATAATAAACAATGAAAATAAAGAATTGTTTTCAAATATGTCTAACTTGCCAGTGTTCATTTAATTTCACAATAGGATAGATACAAAACTTAAGCAAGGTAGGAATAGAGTGACATGGTTTTACAAGACGAATAACAAACAGAAATTAACCATATTTTGAGTTTCTGGCAAAGATAAATTGTTTTTATTGTCTTTCTTTGTGTCCCTTAAAATCAAACAAACCCCTAATTTTTGTTCCTACCACAGTTCCTAAGTTATTTTCTTTCCCTGTATGAATATTTTTTTAAAACTACAAAATAAGAGAATGAAGAAAAAAGCAGCCTGACAATCTGTGTTCAAGATTCTCTTCCACTAAAATAGGTTAAAAAAAAAGTAAAATAATTTTTCTTGAATTTTTTCTCCAGGAATACTCCTTGTCCTTGTTTTCAAAGGAGTAACTGGAAGAATTTTTAACAAAACATTAACCATTATTATCTCTGTATGGTCAGACTTGAAGTGAATTTTGCTTTCTCTTTTGTGCTTGTCTGTACTGTTTACATTTCTGATGCTATCCATTCATCAAGATAATGAAGTTTTGGCCACAGATTGACCAGAAAAGCAAAGTGCATTTCTTGATTCTTATTAGTATGTGAAGAGTGCATATACATGCTTTCTTAATGTTTACGAAGTCTTCAAACTTGAAAGAAGGAAATTTTCAACAGCATAGAAAGTGGTAGATGAGATTAAGTGGAGGGGAGGGAGAAAGAATTTGTGGACTCCAGTAGGCCACAAGTAACATCTCAAGGCAGAGGGAGAATATGGATAGATATGAAGTTACTTGTTCTATTGCTGTAAGTACTCAGAATATATGATATTACCATCCTCACTGCTTTGAAAAATAACTTCCATAATACTTACAACTGTGACTTAATCTGGGCTGACCCTTTAGGCAACTGGTTCATATAGAGATAAATGTTGACATTCTGTTTGAGAGTGAGTAGATTACAAGCTGGCTCTGTACAAAATATTGATTTTTCCATCATAGCAGGATTTTTGCTGTAGAAGAGTAGAAGTTGTCTATAAAAATACCTAAAATAAAAGGGTTATAACTTTATCAAGTAATAGTATTTAAAAATTATACATCTTAAGTATCATATCCATATGTGTTGTGAGCAATGTCCCTCCCTGTGTGTTGAAAGTTTTATATCTGATAAGAACTCCTAAAATAATTTTAGTCTTATTTAATGAAGAGTTAAATCCTATGAGAACTTCTCAACTGGAGCCCAGTCTGCCACATAACCTGCCTTAAAGCACCGTGCCTTGACTACCACTCCAGTCATTTCACATCTGAATCCTCAACTGTCATATCCTGCAAAATACACACTTCTCTGATTGCTCCCTCTATTCTTAGAAGTTCTGCTCTCAGCCTCTTCCATGAAGTGTCAATATTCTGTCTTGTTTCTATTTCCTCTTCCCTGCCAAAACAGACAAACAACTGTGGTTCCTGTTTCTTAGTGGTTTTAAAGACAAAAACTACAAGAGTATAGGAACAATACAATGAAGACTATAAGTTATAGAAGTGAAACAATCTCCTGAAAAACTGATACCAATCAAATAAAAGGACAAAATTTTGCTTATTAAATAAAAAACATGATTTTAGTCCTTTCTTCAGAAATAATGAAAAATTAAGCACCAGTACATAACACGGCTAAGCATGGGAAGAAATACACATATAATTTTAAAGAAGTCAAATTATTCAATAAGCACCAATGGGGATTAGAGAACAATGAGCTGTATTACTTTCATGAATTTCCCTAAAACTTACCTTTTAAGATTACAGGATTCTTTCCTTATAATTAGAGATATATACTTATATTTTTTAGACTAACTAATGTCTAAATATGTTCTAAAATACTCTAGCAGAGAAAACATCACCAACAAAAAAGGAGGATGCAGAGATTAAATGCAGAATGGTGATAACTTGGGGCACCTGGGTCAGTTAAGCGTCCTTCGGCTCAGGTCATAATCTCATCTCTCATGAGTTTGAGCCCTGTGTGGGACTCTGTGCGGACAGTTCAGAGCCTGGAGCCTGCTTTGGATCCTGTATCTCCCTTTCTCTCTGCTCCTTCCCCACTCATGCTCTGTCTCTCTCAGAAATAAATAGTAAATTTTTTTTTTAATTTAAAAAAAGAATGCTGATAACTGGATATGCTGATCATTGGATATTGGTACGAGAATGCTGATAACTCAATGATGGAATTTAATATCCCATTGTCACTAGTGTTTATGTTTATAAAACATAAGCTTAATGCCTTAACAGAACCAAGATCTGGCAGACACTGGAGAAAGTAACACATTTCTTCCCTTTCATGATTTCAGATGAAGGGACTTCCAAGAAGTAACACTCCTGACTTCTCCCTCGTACCTGCTATTAACTCCTTTTATAAGGAGCAGAATGACTGATGAGTTTGGAAGAAGAAACTAGGCATGCTCACCTCAGCTTTTTTCTTTCTCTTTTTAAAAAAAGTTTATTTATTTATTTTGAGAGACAGAGAGATAGCGTGAGTTGGAAAGGGGCAGGGAGAGAGAGTCCCAAGCAGGCACTGCATTGTTACCACAAAGTCTGACGTGGGGCTCAATCCCATGAACCTTGAGATCATAACCTGAGCCAAAATCAAGACTGGACAATTAACTGACTGAGCCATCCAGGTTCCCCTTCTTTCTCTTTAAAATCTGCCCACCTGTACAAACTTATAGTTATAAAATAAACAAGTCAGGGGGATGAAAAGTATAGCACTAGGAACAGAATCAGTAATATTGTAATAACATTGTACAGTGACAGATGGCAACTGTATTTGTTATGGTGGTGGATGTGGCAAGTGTTGCATACTAACATGCACATGTCAACTATATTTCAATTAACAAAAAAGAATACCTTATCTATGTTCTGCTATATAGTAAACTTTGCACAGACTTCATGAATGGAAACTTCTTGGTTTCTGGCAATGTCTTTGGATACATATGGCTAATTCAGGAGTGAAATATTACCAAGCCTACTTGGTCCATATCTAAAGCTATATACTCTTAATTACTCTGATCAGTAATAAAGATGTTATATTAAAAAAAAGTAGGACTCTTAAAACTGAGCTCATAAGGTCTTGATAATAGAAAGCCACTAAAGTCCACAGATTATAGACACTGCATTTAAACTAACATTTTCAAAAATGACATGGAAATAATCAGATGACTTGGGTAAGTAAAAGACTGCCATATCCATGGCTCAATGATTAGTAAAATTCAATTTGTAAATAAAGACACTTATATGTGGTTACTTTGGGCTGAAAACATTAATATTTGGTAGCATTAAATATATTTGTTACCTTACCTAAGGAGAGACCTTCTTGCTGTAACAACAGCATGAGTGTCATGCAACACTCTTCCATTTGGCTTAATGCACTGGCTGTAATTGTATTCACCTGTCCCTATAGCTACAACTTCATTCTGTCCAGCTGAAAGGAAAAAGTTAACAATAGCAAGTTATTTTGACTTCCATCTTCCCTATGTCCAACCACTACCTTACCATTTTAAAGTTACTAAAATATATTGACCAAAGAGATGGAAAAATTACACAATTTCAAGGAAGAGTTTGAGAGTCTTCTAAGGACTAATATTTTTTAACGTTTTATTTATTTCTGAGAGAGAGCAAGACAGTGGGAGCAGGGGAGGGTCAGAGAGAGAGGGAGACACAGAATCCGAAACAGGCTCCAGGCTCTGAGCTAGCTGTCAGCACAGAGCCCGACCCGGGGCTCAAACCCACAAATCGTGAGATCATGACCTGAGACAAGGTCGGACACTTAACCGACTGAGCCACCCAGGCGCCCCTAAGAACTAATTTTTTAGTAGTTCAATAATTTCAGTTAAAAATGCAGATATTTTATGATAGTCCATCTACAATTCTACCACAATCAACAGAATCATCAGATATCCTTAGTTTGCAAACTTCCATCTATTTCTTCTACATCTAGATTTGTTTGTCTTACTAGAGGTTTCATTGGCCATTCTATTTCTGCCTTAGATTATCTACACATAGTGGCTCTTTTTTTTTCTTTTTTCTTTTTAAAACTACAAATAAAATTACAGTTTCTGTTCTACTAAAACTTCCTTTTTGGAGAAGCAAGTACCTTATGCTTTTTCTAACAGTTTTTTTCCATTTACTTTTTGCAGTTACTTCATTTGAGATTTCCTTGAAACACTATGCTCAGATCACACAATTCTTTTTTCCTTTCACATCCAAACTATGAGGCACTTCTATAGCCTAGTCACAAAGCTCACTGCTCTTTTTTCTCTCAATGTTGTCTTCTGAACATTGTGCTTTTTTTTTAAATCTTCTACCTCTGTGTTGATGATTTAAAAAAATCTCTAGTCTTAGTCTTTCAGACAAATTTCAATCTCACATTTGCAAATACCTAAATGACTTTTCATTAATTCAACAAAAGCAGCTGAAATCCTACCAAGTTCCAGGTGCTAAAGTCGATGGTCGGAATAAAATATTGAGCAAGATATGCTCTCATGAAGCTTCTAATTAGGGGAGACAGAAAAAGACCAAATCAACCACAAACTGTGATATGTGTTTTGAGGAGAAAAAATATGGGGCTAATATAAAGAATAACTACATTCTTATTGTAAGAATAAGTGTGGGGAGGGAAGGGGAGAGGTTACCCTAATCAAACTATTTGCAGAATCCCTATGAAACTGAAATTCAAGTTTCAGTATGAGGAGTGAGCAACATGAGGAGGTAAATGTACTGGCGTTAAAAGAAAGACCAGTATGGCTGCTCCCGTACAGAGCAAGGGAATGGCATAAGATGAGGTTAGAGAAAGAGGCATCATAAACCATGCTAAGGATCTGTAGATTTTACCCAGGAGATATGGTGAGGCTATTGAGGTAAGGGAGTGAAAACCATATTGGTTTACATTTTAAGATCACTCCTTTATATGTAAAATGCTATATTTGGGTCCAAGAAACTAGAGATCATGACTTAAGACTCAAATAATGAAGGGTAGCTGGAGAAGAATAATCAGATCTTAGGTAGAGTTTGGTGATACAATAGAACTTAAGAGAAAAATTTTGGATATTAGGGAAAGCACTTGGATTTTCTGTCTGTCTTATGCCATTTACTGAGATGGAGAAAGCTGGAGGAAGAATAGAATTAGATGAGAAAAATAAAAAGTTCCATTATCATAAGTGTAGCTACTCCAGGAAGGAATGGATGGCTGTGGTTAAAGTGAATTATATGGTGTCAGTGTAAGTTCTGGAATGGTGATGTAAAGTTCTGAGTTATAAACGGCAATACAGTAGTCACGAAGTCAGTTTCTATTGCAACTCTAACTTAACCTGCCATGTTCCAGGGAGATTCTAGTTTGATAATGCAGGAAAAAGAAGGGAATAGCCCAAGGAAGGAATTCATGAGGATGTGTGAGGGAATGGAAGCAAAATTTAAGTGAAGGGATTGGCTATAAGGGATTTCTCCACTCTCACAGTAGAGAATATAAGCATGATTGCAAGGAAGTACACAGAGTTGGTGGAAGAGGATGGAAGGAAGTTTGGATTTGAAAGCTTCTTACAAATAAAAGATTATGAGGCAAGGCCAAAAGCTGAAAGCGAGGATGGAAAAGAAGGTGTGGGGTATTTGACGCCAAAGGAAAGTATGAAATAGTCACTCCAGGGAATGTGTGACCAACCCTACTGGAGACACAGGCTGAATGGGCAGTGAGGGACACCCATTTGATTTTCTAATACATTTTAAGTAGCTATTGACTGTGCAAGTTATTCCAGCGACGGGTACTTAATTTTACTTAGGCTTTCCCCACTCCACAGTCACAATCATATTTCTAAAACCAGATTTATTATTCTCATTCATGCTATTTGCTCAATATTATATCAACTTTAAGATTCCTGTGTACATGGAAACACCATTCCCCTATGTAAACTTGAAATGTGTTTTATTCATCTCATTTCATATCTATCATCTGTCACTCCCATCTTATCACATCAATTTCTAAAAAATATTATTTTCTTTCTCTGTTCATATCTATCTCAACTCTAAAATAAGTAACTCCATCACAATCATCTAATTTATGATTCCCTAATTTAGGCCCAATCCATGTAGTATCTTTAAACAATTATTGGCAATTATTGCGTAGACATTAACTTATTTTAATCACAAGTATAAATTAACATTTTCTGAAATACCAAGTACTCTGCCAAATACTTACAGTATTATACCTAATCCTAGTAACTCCAGTAAGTAGAGACTGTTATAATTTCTACTTTTAAAAAATTAAAACTGAAGCAGAGAGTTGTTAAGTACATAATGTGCCCAAAGTCATTTAAGTCGCAAAGCTAAGTCTGATGCTGTTTTCAACAATATAGTACAGTATCAATCCCTGACCAAAGATCTTTCACCACTTAGTATCTATGTCATTAAATCCAACTTCTGATTTTAAATGACTCCAGGGGAGCTTGGGTGGCTTAGTTGGTTAAGTATCTGACTTTGGCTTAGGTCATGGGTTCAAGCTCCATATCGAGCTCTGTGCTGACAGCTTGAAGCCTGGAGGCTACTTCAGATTCTGTGTCTCCCTCTCTCTCTGTCCCTCCCCCCCTCACACTCTGTCTCTCTCCCCTTCAAAAATAAACATTAAAATTTTTTTAAATAAATGACTCCATAATCTGGTAACATCTTATCAACCTAACAACATTTTCTATTACCTGTGTGCGTGCATGTGTGCATATGTGTAGACATATATGTAGGTGTGCGTATATATACACATATATACATACACACACCTACCTCTCTTCCACACTAGTAATAAATTTCTCTCATTGTTCCATAAAAAGTTTTCTCACTGCTGCTTTCTTCCTTCATGTCTTTTTCCAAAAGCCTCTATTTATATAAGCCTTATTAACCCTTAAAGTTTCAGCTTAAGTCTCACTTGTTCCCAAATATTTTACCCTATCAGGTATCTACTATCTATGAATTTTTTATCCATTTTTGATTAAAGAAAATAATTAACTTTTATCATCTCAGACTTTCAACAGTATATATCTTCTCTCTCCATTTAAATTATAAAAACTCCTTGGGGTGCCTGGGTGGCTCAGTCAGTTGAGCATCGACTTTCGCTCAGGCCATGATCTCACGGTCGTGGGTTCAAGCCCTGCGTCAGGCTCTGTGCTGACAGCTAACTCAGAGCCTGGAGCCTACTTTCGATTCTTTTTCTCCCTCTCTTTCTGACCCTCCCCTGCTCAAGCTGCTTCTATCTCAGAAATAAATAAAACATTAAAAATAAATAAATTAATTAATTAATAAAAACTCCTGAAGACTATGAACCAAACCTCAAATCTGTTTTAGATCATCTATAATCTCTTATTCTGAAATGAATATAAAATTTAAATACTTTTAATGATCAACATAGAAAATTAAAGGGTAAATAATAGATAAAATGTAGTGAATCATCATAATATCCACAAGAAAAACCAGAGGTTCATTATTTTCCATACTGTAATCTTTCCTTCCTTAAAAATGAAAATTTGTTCATTTATTTTATAAAGTCTTTCTGTTTGTTGTAACGAAAATTAGAACTCAGTCTAGAACAGAGTTATTGTTTAAAATGCTAGGCATTTTACCATTCTGGAGTTCTGTATTAGTTTCTGGTTAGTATACTTTAACTTTGAGAGCCGTTGTGTTTAATGATATACACTATGTATGTAAGTGGGTGTGTATGAACCATGGGAATCTACCCAAAAAACCAAGCACACACTTTACACACTGTTAGCCAATTTGACAGTAAATTATGTTTAAAAAATGACACACCCACTAGAAAAGGCCACTTCAAATCAATGTAACACGATTGTAAAAACGGTCAAAGTTAGCTAATTAAAATACTATATGCATCTTAAAATTAGGATATTTAATAGCTTTTCTAGAAATCAACACATCCCAAATATTTGGACTTACCTCTTTCAATTATAAAAGCAGCCAATGAATTGGTACATTTCAGATATCCTGGATGATTAGAAATTAGTTGATTAAATGTTTCTTTAATACTCTGTGATATCTTTGCATACTGAATATGTCTCCCTTCTGGAAAAAAAAAAAATCAAATGGAATATGAATTTGAAGAACACTGGGCTTTTTCCCAGAGGCCTCTATTATTCCAATTATAACCTTAACAATTGAGTGAGTTTGTAACTTATAGATGTGTAAGCAAATTATAATTTACATCATGTCATATTTTAAAGCATCCAATTCTAAATAAAACATGTTATTGAGCTTTATAGAAAATTTCTTGTAATAAGATGTCTTAATATTACATACTAGAGAATTACTGATCTGTATTTGATGAAATATTCAAAAGTCCTACAAGACATATTTCTTCGTTGTATAGGATTATCCTACATTGCCAGACAATCAACAGCTCACTGAAAGCCAGTAGTCATCCCTCATCATTGTGACAATTAAAATACTTTCCTTAGCATTTGTCCCACTGAGAACCACTGCAAAACATTGAGCACTTAGACCCTTGATATAGTTCCATGTTCCCATAAAAAAAGTCCTAAACTTTGAAAGATAAAGATAGTTTTAACTAACTAGGATGACCACAGAACAGTTTATAACCAAGAATATACCTCAGAAGATACCCATGGATTTTTTTTTTCTTTTTTAAACATGACAGAGGGGCACCTGGGTGGTTCAGCTGGTTAAACATCCAACTTTGGTTCAGGCCATGATCTTGTGGTTTGTGAGTTTGAGCCCCACATGTGGTTCTCCACTCTTAGCATGGAGACCACTTTGGATTCTCTCTCTGCCCCTCCCCTGCTTGCTCAGTCTCTCAAAAATAAATAAAAATATTTAAAACATTAAAAAAAAATGACAGAGCTAAGTTTCTGGAGAAGAGTCCTGGCTATTTTTGCTTTGTGTATCCCTACTGAAGAACCATTGTTTTAGAGAATTAAAGGTTGCAGAATCACCTACTAACATACAGTGTTTCTCAAGGCTTAGTTGTAAGAGACTGATAGTTCCTCAAGTTTCATGATGGTTGCTAAGTAGTCTATCAAGTAGTTTGCAGTACATTTCATATTTTCAGAGGAAAAAAAAGCAATGAAAGAACTTTTCTATCATGCATTATGTTAAAAAAATAATTGATTATAATTTTCAAAGAAATTCTTTTTACCTGCTCAATAATAATTACATTTAAAAAAGTACACAAGTAGCAACATGGATGGACCTTGAGGGTGTTATGCTGAGCGAAATAACTCAGGCAGAGGACAAATATTATATGTTTGCACCTATAGGAGAATTAGGAGGAACTTAACGGAGGACCATGGGGGAGAAGAAGGGGGGAAACAGTGGGGGAAAGGGGGAGAGGCAAACCATGAGAGACTCTTGAATGCTGACAAAAACTGAGGACTGATGGATGTGGGGGGGGTAGGGGCACAGAGAGGGGCACTTGTGGGGATGAGCACTGGGTGTTATATGGAAACCAACTTGACAATAAACTATTTGTAAAAAAAATAAGTAAACAAACAAAAAAGTACACAAGTGATAAAAATTTGATGTTTATCTCAGCTAACATTCTGCTAACTGGATACACACATTTCAGTTAGGCCGTTTATGTGTTTTTGTTTATATTTCTTAAGGTTTAATTTTTCTGTTAATATTGTTAATGCTCTCTTATTGGCAAAGAAAAAAATCCACATTATCAAGAAGAATGAAATCATAAAACTAATCACAAAATAAAGCTCTGAGAGAAAAAAGAATAAAGTAATGGCTATATTCTTTTATCTCATCACAAAGCATACAATGTGGAGGTAAAAATTATTATAATTGCATGCTATCATATATTTAACTAAAATTGGTCAAGACTATCAATGTGTGGTGTATAAATTAGTTCCTAGTCCTTATGCAGTAAAAATATAAATGACAAATTCTCAGCATCTTGACTCTATCACCAAAAACTCATGATACAGAAGAAGCAGTATTCATTTAAGGATATTTTTAAATTTTACTTCTTTTTTTTTTTTTAACCTGAAACAGCAATATGAAGATACGCATTCAGAGGTTTCCTCACCGTATGTGGGCACTATTACCAGTTTCTAACAGAAATTTTTAGAGTCTATAAATATAAACATGTATCACTTCAAAAAATAAAAAACTGGGACATGCTGAAATGCACCTTTTGCATTTACTTGGTGTTGGATATCCCTCAAGGATAGACATAGTACTACCACATCCTTCCTAATGGGTCTATAGAATAAATGTGTTATAATTTGTTTAATTATATTATATAGAGTTAGCAATTTCTTTGTATTATGATATAGAGTAGAAAACCACACTGTAATTAGTACTGCCAGAACTAGAATGTTCTGAGGCAAGAGAATGTTTTGCTACCCATTAAAAGATTGCACCTAAGTATCATAAAGAACACTTGGGACTTGACAACATATCAGAAATCCTCTTAATCTTAATTCAATGTTGAAAGAAATAATATTGTGAATATAATAAAATCTTAGGTGCTTAAATGTATCTCTTAATACGATGCATGTAAAAAGTAAAAAGTATAATCATCATCTTCCTTATATATGTATGCCAGCTATTGAGGAAATAAAATATTTTCACAAATTACTGAAAATGAAGAAAGAGATAAAGCATTAATACATAATGCCAATTATTACATCATTTCTTTGATTTCAAGTTGCCAATTTTAAGTGTATTATGTGTAACTTGAACCTACCTTCAAAGCCAAAATATCACTATTTTTTTTTTTTTTTACCACTTACTCATTTTTGAGAGACAGAGACAGAGCATGAGCAGGGGAGGGACAGAGAGAAGGGGGGGAGACACAAAATTCAAAGCAGGCTCCACGCTCTGAGCTGTCAGCACAGAGTCTGATGTGGGGCTTGAACTCACAAACTGTGAGATCATGACCTAAGCTGAAGTCAGGATGCTCAACTGACTGAGCCACCCAGATGCTCCCAAAATATCACTATTTTTAATGAATATATGGTCCAGTCAGAAAAATGGCAGAGCAAACATGCTGTGAAATAGTGATATCTTCTATAACTGGCACAGCAGGATCTGCTATGTAAATTACTGTGTGTCTTAAACCTTTTTTCTTCAAAGGCAATAACATCCAACTCCTGTGTTTATCCATAAACTTCAAGGATGATGTTTGCTCTCCCTTTTCTGACACTTGACTCCTGTATAAGCCTACCAAACTGCTCTTTCATTTCTTTAAACATACCATTAACCATATGTTCTTTTTTCCTCATAGATTGATATTTTTTCTAAGGGTAATCATAATCTATGTTATTTGTCAGTCATCGACTAGAGATTCTACCCCACTATTCATTAAAATTGTCCAGAGGCTGAAAAGACAGACTAGAGCCCTCCTGCATATTAAGACATGACTATTGCTGGACTGATCCCTCACTTCCCTTCTCTTCATCAATTCTTATGACTGTTAGATCAAGTAGCTATATTAAACTGTTGGTAGATTTTGCCATTTGATCATGCCTAGTCCTTTACTCCAGATAGGCTCGTAAGTGTACACAGTCTTTCACTGTTTTAGAAAAACAATGAGAAAATAAAGACAATGGAAAACAAGTTTGAATAAGCATAAAGCTGGTTTCCAAATCCTAATCTCCAGACATAGAAAAGACACAGGCAGGCTCTTTTTCATTTTAATTCTATAAATATTCTAAACTTTGAAGTCTAAGGCGTTACTACTATGTAGGCAATGTAGAAAAAGAAAGTAATTTCCTGACACTCAGAGGATTCATAATCCAACGAATGCGGAAAGCATATAATAACTACCATATAGTGTTGAATATGACAAAGTATTATAATAAAATGTTACTGTTTAGGAAGGATCTACTGGCACTGACTTAAGTAATTCATATATATGACTTTACTGAATCATAATAAATACCCTACAAGATAATTATTGCTATGGAGATTTTACAAATGGAGAAACTAAGGTGCATGGAGAAGTAGCTGATATTAGGTCATATAATAGTAACTGCAATTGCAGTCTTGGTTTTCTTGAGCTTGAGTGACAAATAACAGCCATTAAAAGAAACATATTATTTGAAATAAATGTCCAAACCATTAAGCACCAGAAAGCCATTGGTTTTTATTAATGACAAACCTACCAAAGAAAAGTATCCTCAAAAGAACAGATATATGAAATTGATAAATCATCTCCTCATATTAAAAAAGCCATTTCTTCGATTTTTCCTCTCCATTCCTTCTCATTTTTAGCACAATATAGAAGGAAATTCTCCTCCTTATAGAAGTGTGACAGATTTGAATGATAAAATACTAATGTATATTTTCATACCTAAGCATATTTTAAAGTTTGTTTATTTATTTTGAGATGGAGAGAGTTCATGTGCACACGGGAGGGGTTGAGAAAGGGGGGAGGGAATCCCAACCAGGCTCCATGCTATCAGCATGGATCCCAATGCCAGGCTTGAACTCACAAACCATGAGATCATAATCTGAGCCGAAATCAAGAGTCAGATGCTTAACCGACTGACCCACCCAGGCAACCCACCTAAGCAGATTTTAATTATAAGTTGTTATAACTTTTTATTGGGTTACCCTTCTAAAAAAAGAACATCAGGAAGGACTTTCTTACCATAATGTATTTTTGAGACATAGACTGGTTCAGGTGAAACAACAGGTTCTGCAGGGATAGGAGGAGGACCTGTAAATAAAATAAAAACACAAAGAAACATGAAACTTCCATGTTCCAAAAAGCAGGTATCTTACTACTCTTTAATAAACAATAATCTAAGAATGATTATTTTTTCTGTATAGTTCTGCCATCTCTAGGCCATCACATCTCCATTAGCTCAGCCTTGATAAATATCCTGCCTTACTGAAATTATACAAACACATTTCTGGATTTCCTAATTTATCAAACATAAGCATAATTACTACTATATAGTTGGTGTTATAATAGATGCAACATTCTGAAAAACATTTAAAATGAAACGTTGTTTTAGATGCCCATGAACAATTCTCTACTTACAGTAACACTATACAAAATAGTTAAAATAATATCCTATCAAAAATGTAATCTGTGAGAGTTATTGTTTTTCCTAGGAGGATACTACATTCAAAGTTTTTAAAGCTTTCAGTCTCCTTCTTTGCAATGGCTTTCCAATTTGTTTCTCAAGTTAGGAAATCTAGGAAAAACAATCAAACAAAAAAGAACACTAAAACAAAGAAACAAAAAAAAGATCTATCATAAAAGTTTAAATGAAGAGGCTCCAGGAGCAAAGTTCAACTAAAGTAATTAGTATCTCTCAAGAATCATTCATAAAGACAAAGGAACCAAAAAAACTGCTCCTCTGGACTAAATTTTGACTAAGATGAAATACTGACTGAATATATAAAAATTAGCAAGGAAAGACTGGCAGTATCATCTTGGGGTTCCCATTGGTTAAGCAAAGGCTAACTATACTTAGATATATACACTCTGGACTTTAGAAAAGCAGAACCTTAAAAACTCAGAGAAAGATGGACTTTTTCCATTTACTGAAGTGTTAGCCACAAGTGGAATGAAAACCACAGATATTAAATCTTGTTTATCAAGCACAAAAAAATTCAATAAAGAAAATGTGACGGCACCAGTTGGACTGCATTTTAAGGCACACATAAATAGGCAAAATAATCTTGAAAAAGAGCAAAGGTGGAAGACTCATAGTTCCCTATTTCAAAACTTAATACAAAGTGACAGTAAATAAAAACACTATGATAGTAGCATAAAGACACAGAGACCAATGGTATAGACAATCCAGAAATAAATTCTCACTTATTTTGTCAAATGATTCTTGACAAGGGTGCCAGCCTCATTCAAAAAAAGGAAAAGGCAGTCTTTTCAATGATGCTGGAAAAACTGGATATTCACATGCAAAAGATTAAAGATAGATCCCTAACACTACATATAGAGATTAACTCAATATGGATCAATGACCCAAACATAGGGCAAAACCCATGAAACTTTTAGAAGAAAACAAAGGAGAAAAGCTTGATGATGACACTGGATTTGGCAATTATTCCCTGGATATGACCCTAAAAGTACAGAAAACAAAAAACTGGGATTTTATCAAAATTAAATATTTTGTAAAGCAAACAAGACTAATAACAGAGTAAAAATTTAAATCACAAAAGGGGAGAAAATATTCGTACATCACATATCTGATAAGGGACTGATATCCAGAATATACAGCAGTTCTCCCCTTACCTGAGGGATTAGTTCCACTGAATACTGAACACTGTGTGTATATCTGTATCTATATACATCTATATACACAGTTTTTACGTATATATACTCTATCTACATCCTTTTGATGAAGTTTAATTTATAAACTAGTCACAGTAAGAAATTAATACACACCATACTAAGAATTATGTGAACATAGTCCTCTATTAAAATATCTTATTGTACTGTACTCATCTTTCTTGCAATGGGAGATGAAAAAATCTGATGAGATGAAGTAAAGTGAATGACATAGGCATTATGATGTAGGGTTAGGCTATTAATGACCTTCTGATGACATGTCAGAAGGAGGATCATCTGCCTGTAGATCACAGTCTACCACAGGAAACTGGAGCCACAGTAAGTGAAACTGTGAATAAGGAGGTGACTACTAGATAGAGGACTCCTAAAATTCAACAAAAAGACCAATGACCCAATTAAAAAATGGGCAAAGGAATCACGTATGACATTTCTCTGAAGAAAATATATAAGTGGCACATAAAAATGCTCACCATCACTGGTCAGTAGGAAAATGCAAATCAAAGCTACAATGACATGCCACATCACACCCAGTGGGATGGCTACTATCAAAAAAACAAAAAATAACAAGCATTGGTGAGGATGCGGAAAAACTGGAACCTTCCCTCACTATAGGCTGGAACATAAAATAGTGCCGCCATTATAAAGAACAATATAGCAGCTCTTATAAAATTAAATATAAAATTACCATAGGATCCAGCAGTTCCACTTCTGGGTATAAAATCCAAAGATTCGGAACCAGAATGTCAGAGATATTCGTACACCTATGCTCATAGCAGCATTATTTACAAGAGCCAAAAGTTGAGGCAACTCAAGTATGTATCAACTGATGAATGAATAAACAAAATGTAGTATAAACATACAAGAGATTATGGAGCCTTAAAAAGGAAAGAAATTTTGATATGTGCTACAATACAAATTTTGAGGGCACAATGGTAAGTGAAATAAGCCAGCAATAAAAGACAAATACTGTATGATTCCATTTGAAGTACCTAGACAAATTCACATAGACAGAAAACAGAATGGTAATTGCCATGAGTTTGGTGTGGGGGTAGAGATGGGGAAGAGATGAAGAGTAATTTTTTAATGCATACAGAATTTCAGTTTTGCAAGATAAAAAGGGTTCTGGATATTGGATACACAACAAAGTGAATGTACTTAAGACTAAAGTGTACGCTTAAAATGGTTATGGTGCTAAAATTTATATTTTATATATATGTCATGCAAAATTTTATTTTATCACACTAAAAACCTCGATTTTTAAAAGCAGTATTGAAATAAGCTAAACTTAGAACCAGATTCTTAAATAATTGTATAAAAAGTGGTAAGATTTTCAAAACCTAAGTGTATTATTAATAAGTAATTAATTAGTAATCAGTATCTCTCAAGAATCATTCATAAAGGCAAAGGAACCAAAAAACTGCTCCTCTGGACTAAGTTTTGACTAAGATGAAATACTGACTGAATATATAAAAATTAGCAATGTCCTTGAAAAAACTTAGAGCAAAGAGTATTTACAGTTAATTTAAAAATATGTTTTAAAAACACCATGTACAAAATATGAATGAAGATATACGTGGAAAATAATTTTTTTGTTTGGAATTGTGAAAAAATTAAAAATAGGTTTTTAAGTTTTATGTTATAAGTGAGTTTGAGACCAGAAAACTGATGTTAAGTCTCGTACGAAAGAGAGGAAACACTCAATTTTTATCTTCCATATCTCTTCAGAAGAAAAATAAATCTTCTTTAAACTAGTTGTTTAGGACATTTTTAAAAAATGTAGCTCACTATAAAGAAAAAGGTGACTTAATTTTTACCAGGCTCTGTGACCACAGAAAAGACATTAAAAAAACTTTGTCATAATTAAGGCACTATTGGCACTTTTTGAGAAAACAATGGTGAATCTAAAAGTGGTACCAGTGGAGATGGGAAAATGCTATCTTAATTTTCAGAAAGAAGAGAGAAGGTAGATGTTTAGAAACTAAAAATTGTAGCCCACCAGTCAAAACATTTGCTAGTCCTAAATAAGCTTTCTGAAGTATTTATCATTAGAAGCCAACCATAAACATAATTTTATGATGATTAAGTTAGATGTTTGAGAAATTCTGTAGATACATTTTAACTTAATTTAAAAACATTTCACATCTTAGGCTCCTTGAGGGTAGAGGACAGGTCTTATTTAATTCTAGATCCTCAGTACCTACCACAGTCCCTGGAACAGAGAACATCCTGAAAACATTTAGTGATTTATTGATTCTACTGCATGCTACTATTGGAAGGAAACTGGGAAAATATTCCTGGGGACACACCTAGATGATAAAATAATCATATATAAAGGATTTCAATAAATAAACTTAAGGAATGCCTTAAGAATATTATTTGTCACAGGTTCCGCAATCCACATTAATTTGTTAAAGACTCGGGAAAGGAAAAGGCATATCTATAAAAAAAATAAATCTAAATAAATCTTATTTTTTTAGCTTAAATACTAAACTCTAGATGAGTAAGATTTGTTTAATCAAGGCATATGGCAGTGTGAGAATGGGTAAATGAATGTTGGACAAACATGAATACTGGTAAAGATAGCAAAATTATCAAATGATAAAATCAGAATTCAAAACTATCAAAATTGACTTCATATTAGAAATAAGAATTTCTAGGCTAAAATCAGTACCTTCCAAATATTTAACAGGAAAAAAAGTCAAAGAAAACATTATCCACAGGACAAAAGGAAGAAAAGGATAACATGACATCAGACATTCATAATAAGTGCAAATGTTAAAAGTTTTTAATTGAAATATTTGTTGAGGGGCGCCTGGGTGGCTTAGTCGGTTAAGCGTCTTTCGCTTAGACTTTCACTTAGGTCATGATCTCGCGGTTCGTGGGTTCGAGCCCCGCATCGGGCTCTGTGTTGACTGCCAGCTCAGAGCCTGGAGCCTATTTCAGAGTCTGTATCTCCCTCTCTCTCTGACCCTCCCCCTGCTCACACTGTCTCTCTCTCTCTCTCTCTCCTAGAAATAAATAAAAATATTTTTTAAAAAAAGAAATATTTGTTGACTAGTTCAAAAAATCTAATTTTATGCACAAAAGAAAATCATTAAAAACAAAACAACAGGATAAAGACACTGGACCAATACAAAAGGTAACAAAGTATCACTGAGAATTAAAAGAAATTCAAGACCAAAACATATGTAACATATAAAACATACAAGATAAAAAAGTTATTTTATATTGAATTAAAAAATATACACTGTAACAACATGAAATCACTGCATCATTGCTCTCTATAGGTCAAATAACATGTAAAAATCAAAGTATTTCAATAAAATAAGGATAATGACGTTTATAGTGCCAGCTTGTAGAAGACACATACCTAGACCTTTAATTAATAAATCTGAAAAGTAGTGAAGAGAAAATAACATGAAAATTAATAAAGTATTTTCTCAAGAACTTAAGTCCAAAGTATGACCAACTATTTGAAAACAATGAAAAAAACCTATACATCAAAACTTACAAGATGTGGCAAAATAAATGATTTCTAATTACTAGATAATGGTTTTAAGCAAACAAAAAATAGAAATACGTGAAAGAAGAGTTGAACTTAGAACCAAAAGTTTAAGTATAATGAAATACAAAATGAATAGATTAAAAACAAACAAAAAAGCCCAGTTGTAAAATAAAGTGATGGTTTTTATTTAAAAAGAATGATCTTATCACTGTTTAAATCAGATTTTTTTAAAAATTAACTCATTTACAGATGAACCAAAATGTAGTCTACCATTAAACAAGCAATGACAAAACTATTTACTATGCTAGCATATATGACATGGTAACATACTCCTCAAACTGATTAGCAAGAATAAACGCTACTATAATTTTATACAAATTATTCACTAAACACTAATTAAGGGCTTTGCATGCATTATTCAGTTAATTTTTTTTTCCAGTTAATTCTAATAACAGCCATTGGAGATAGTCACTGTTGATGTCCTCACTTTTTATATGTTATTTATTTTTTTACTTATTTTTTAGTGTCTGTACTTTTTAAATGACAAAACTTGGGTTTAGAGGGCAAATAACTTGCCTGTTCAGAGTCAATACTCCAACTTCAGCAATCTAATTCTGGAGTTTATACTCAACCTATTTGCTACATTACTTTAGGCCATTATTTTCTCAAATAACTACTATTACTGAATTTAATATAAGCCAACATCACAAAAATTGCATTTAAAAGCTTTATGCATAAAATGCACAGTATTAAAGCATATAATAAGAATTCAGTAAATTATGAAAAATATCAAGTTTCTGAATGTGAAGCTATTGAGAATCTGACAAATTATCAGATAATTCAGCCAACATGTTTATGGTGCTGAAATATACAGGAGTATTTTTTCTTTAATATAAATTCTTTTTATTCTTTCCTTTGCTATTATTTTTATTTTTTATCCCAGTATAATTAATATACAGTGTTATATTAATTTCAGGTGTACAATATAGTGATTCAACAATTCTATATGTTTGTTACTCAGTACTCATCATGATAGGTGTACTCAATCCCATATACAGGAGCATTTTAACTAATACTAAATATGTCAGCAATCAGACAGCAATGAAAGAAAATAAATTCTGCTACTTCTCTCCTATAGTTGCCAAGTAATTCTTCATTAACAAATCCTTCAGGTGATTCCTTCTGAAAAAGATTAATTTTACAAATACTTCATAATCAAGAGTATTTACCTGATGTTTCTAAAATTCTTGGCTCAGGTTCTTCCAATTGTAGAAGCTCATCAAGAGCTAATTTTGCTGCATTGGATCTAGACTCCTTCTTATTTTGTCCCAGTCCAGTCTTATATTGAATACCATCCACCACAGCACAAAAAGCAAAATATGGTCCCATAATGTTACCTTGAAAAAGAAGTCAGAATGAATGCTGCAATAATTCATAGTATGTTCTCACAAATGACATTTAAGATAGAAAAATATCCTAGTATGAAAATTGTGGAAAACTATCTTGGCCTATCTGTTTTGTATTTTTTATTTTATTTTATTTATTTTATTTTTTAAATTTTATTATTTTATTTTGTTTTTTACTTATTTATTTACTTACTTACTTTACAGCCAATGCAGGTTAAAAGTAAAACTGGGTGAACCCCTGAACTAGTTCTGAGAAATTCATCAGGCAGCCAGGTTAGCTCCAAATTTAGCATGAACAGTAGTAGGGCCAGTTTTAGAGTATAGGTCATAATGGAGGGACAGGGTCTTATATAAAGAAATACCTGGCAACAGGAAGCACCCAAATATCTACTGAATGACCAATGAAAGGTAAAATGTGGAACCTCTGGCAATATCTCTCTTTTGAAATTCAATACCAATAATGTTGAATTTCTCCCACTTTCTAAGTGCTCTGATACTCTTGTAAGTCCCAGAACAAAAGTATCCCTTTGAAGAAATCCTGTGAACCAATTAGGGTGTCATGGTAAGCAATTCAAACCACCATAACCTTCAAGGTAAGTGGAAGGGAGAGAATTCACAAGGAAAACTAAAACATAAACAACAGAGGAGATATGCTAAAGTTTTATACTAAATGTCCAGTCATCCAAAATTCCTAGAAGAATTACTTTACACAATTACTTTTACCTAGTTTTCATATTTGCCTAATGAAAAATGAAATGGAATCATCTAAATTTACAGGCAAAAGATTGTTACCATTATAGTTTTACTTGTCGGTATTCAGACTTTAGAAGTCTTTACTCCAGTTATGGATGGCTAGGTACAGCTTCTTTCCACAGAAGCCTCGTCATCACTATTATTATTTCCTCACATATTACACTAACTTCTGGGTTTTGCTGCATATCAAAGTTTTACAAGTAACTCCTGACTACATTTGAGTAAACTGCTTTCCTCCCACCATCCAAGACTTCAGTTTCCCAATTCCTTCCTTATGATCACCCAGGTTCCCATCCAAACTTACTAAACCTGGTATTATTTTGTATATTTAACAAGAATAAGATTATTATGTGTGAGATTTCACCCATCAAATTTAATAAGAACTCTATGTCAGAGTATTGAGCCTTTAAACTTCATCCCATCATACTTCAGGTTCTCAAATTTTAGTATGTATCTAAATCACCTATAGAGTTGTTAAAACACACTCTGGTGTCATTACTAAACCTACTGATTCAACTAGTACTATACACATAAAGTAAATACCATTATTTATCAATGGGTTGTGATTTTGAGTAGTTTTTACTAAGATCAATGAAGATTTGCCCTTATATTTTTTTCTTACTGTGACCAACAGCTTACATTTTCCAAGAGCAGTCTGAGAAGAATGGAGGGAAATCTAACTAGTGACACAAAAATGAAGTCTATAGTACTAATCATGAAGTAATCCAACCTACAGTGACTCGACCTAGGAAAACTCCCACCTTCAATATTAAGACTATTTTTGTCACGTGTTTACTATCATTTCATTCAAAACAACACACTAGAAACTTGACTTCTCTATGACAGTTTTTGCTAAAATCTCAAAAGCTTTAAATCCTTTTGCAAAGAGGACCTGAGGCTCCTGTTGGCAAAAGTTAGTATCAGTAAGAGAAAATTTAAAAACCAAGCTATTTAATACTGTGTTTATATATACACATACCCACAGGAACACACACACATATTTGTATACATATGTGCATTTTTAAGGGTTGTGTTTCTTTGACTAATACTTCTAGTCTGTCAATACCTATTCACGGCATTTATTTTCTTATCCATCTACTTTCCTAAAGTTCTATCTAATCATTAGTCATAAGGTAAAGAGATCAGAGGTTGCTTTCTGCATTTTATTTGATCTCTACTCCTCAGCCTTCCACAGGCACAATGTGGTAACAGAGCCTTCTGGTTGGGAAGTGGTTTAAGCAAGAATCAAGAAAATAGTCACACACGTCTACAGAAAGAGTATCCATCATATACTATTTTTGATATACTATCCAAGTCCTACTTTTACTTCTAAACCCTGAATTTCAGAAGCTAAGTTAGACTGTAATTTTGTTAGGCATCATCATCACAGAATCCTCCTTATATAATCATAGTCCAAACATTTAACAACTCTACAAAAGCACATTTAGTCTACAAGTACTTACACCTTTAAAGAATCCACGAGGCTAATGGGATTTCAGTTCAACTAACCATACCCAAAAAATTAATTCAATGATTAGAAAAATTTTGTACCTATTATTTGCAGAAAAGTATGAATATAAAAATTTCTTAAGTATATTTGTCAAAACATACTAGTTACCTAACCCCAACATTACATGAATATAGAAAACAATCAAGTTTAGTACAACTTATATGCTCTGCTTAAAAAAAATTTTTTTTACCATTTATTTATTTTTGAGAGACAGAGCATGAGCAAGGGGACGGGTAGGGAGAGGGAGAGGCAGAATCCTAAGCAGGCTCTAGGCTCTGAGCTGTCAGCACAGAACCTGACACAGGACTCAAACCCATGAACTATGAGATCATGACCTGAGCCAAAGTCGGATACTTAACCCACTGAACCACCCAGGGGCCTGTATGCTATGCTTTTCATAGGGAATCATTTTAGGTACTATAATAACCAGATACAACTTTCCACTTACCTGTTGTTACTGTTTCCTTAAGGTCAAGGTGAACTCGCTGCATTTGTGCAAACTGGTGCAAAGCTGACACAGGATTTATCTCTCCACGTTTGTATTTCATTATAAATTCCTTGGGTATTTTTTTTGGAGGAAGGACAGGATTTGAAATAGATGAAAGACCTTTGGAAAGCAATGGTTCTGGAAAATTACCTAAAAATAAATGTTTACAGTGGTCAGTTCTATAAAATGAAAGAAAAAAAAGTAAAAGCACTAAATCCTACCCTAAAATGGAAGATTGTCCCTGATATATCTAATTACATGTTTTTCATTACCCATAAGTTTCTACTATAAAATTATGGCACACATGACAAATGCAACCTGCTGAAGCAAATACCTTTCGGAGCACTCAAAGTGCAAAAAAAGTGCTATCATTGTCATATCGTTAAGTGACATTAAGGTCTTCAGAGACTCTCAGACTTTTTTTTTTTACATACAATGTCACTAAAGCCTAGACTGAGGACACAGTCCTGGGACTAAGACTAGTTTGTTTCCAATTCACTATTTTATATTACTTTTCATTTCGAATTCAACTGACGTTCAGTGTTTGTCCCTGCTTCATACCAGTGTAAGTTCAGTCTCTTCCCTTTAGAGGCTAACACAACTGCACCTCAAAAAGGCAAGACTCCTCCTGACGTGGTTGAACAGTCAGTAAAATAATTACATAGCTAGAGGAAGGATTTCTACAGGCCTCCAACAGTGTTCAGAGTCAAATCCGAGTTCCAGACGGGCCACACCCAAGGGTATACGGATATATAGCCAGAGTACATTTAAACTGGAGGCTCAACAATACTTACTGGCCATCCCAGGATCTTACATAACTTAGGCATTATCACAAATGAAAAAGTCCTACCTGTCACTTGTGTAACCTTGGATGCCATATTCGACAGGCTGTAACTTTCTGAAGAATATCCTGTTGGTGTAGCCACCGTCTGGGCTGATGGCTGAACCGGCAAGTTCTTCTTCAGCATCTGAGCAAAGCTAGGGACCCGGGAACTCTGAAACCAGTCATTGTTGCCAGACATTTTCTCGCCTACAAATCATACGAAAATTGGAAGAAGACCAAAAAAACAAGGTACTAGGTAAAAATATTCTGAAATTAAAAATAATATATATTTCCATAAATAGCTTAAACACAGACGACATAGAACTAAATCTCATTAACAGCCACAGGCCTCGTCCCGCCTATAGCCCTTCTCTGAGCACTTGCTACAAAAGGGTAACTAAGGGTCAAAGCAGTTGGCCGGAAAAGCCCTTTAAAACTACCTAGCAGCCAGGGAAAAACAGGAAAGAAAACAAAATCATGAGACCCTCAACGGCCGATTCCCAGCCCAACTCCCACCCACCAAAATTGTCCTTCCTGCCCGGTAGGCCGGAGACCTAGCGCTAGGCCGGGGGCTCGCCAGCCAGGGCGAAGCCGCCGTTGCTCCTTCCTCCCAGCTTCAACCTCTGCCTTCAGGGTTCACGCGGCAAAACTTGCGTCTTTCAAAAGCCGCCTCGTGGCATCCCAGCAGTACCCGGACTACACCCTCGCTCCCCTCCTCATCCAATCACCAACCGTCTCCGGGGCTGTGCTCCCGCCCCCAAGATCGCGCCTGCGCCAGCGCCAGGGCAGTGCCCTCTGGGCTGCACGCCCTGCGTCAACAAGCGGAGAGACGCAGGACGTCAGGCGTTCGAGGCCCTGTGATGCCGACCTCGTTCTCTCTGAGGGTGAGTACCCAGGCCCCCTAGCGGCCCTCGTTGCCTCAAGTAAGGTAACGCCGCGCAGTAAGGCCTTTCTCCTGTCATACACACCCCGCACCACCGTCTGCACAAAGCACTGTTAGAGTCGGGGTGCTTAGAGGCTGTCCCTGGGGCACCAATGTGTGGGTGGTTTCAAGGAAACCTTTCGCTTTATCCCTGGTTATACTGAGAAGACCCCTGTACACAAGGGTTGGCTTCACCCGTTCCTTTACTGTTTACAGAAAATCCTTTGGACTTTGCGTTAGTTTCACTGGTGGTACCAAATAATGAACAATCATGAAAACAGGTGGAGACATTGAAAGCTAATGGTGGTAATATGTGAGTGATAAACCCAGTGTGGGTGTTTTCTTCAAATTTTTCCCCTTGTGAAGGATGAAGGAGACCCTAATGGAGGTGTTAGCTGACAGATGGTAAAATAAATAAATTTCCCTATGAAGGCAATTCGTTTTCTAATCTATCCACATTATGATGTTGTAGACAGGATTTTGATATATGCCAAGTCAATCTCTGCCCAAATCCAAGGGAGCTGATTTTTTAAAATGAATAACCTTAAAGTAATCCCCTTGTAAAGATTCAAGCCCTCCCCTCTTTCCCGAGGAGAATATTAAGACCACACTATACCTGTGACCACTTAATTAATTTACCTTCTGGCTAATGCCTGACTCTATTTTTCTTTAGTAAATTACCCATCAAGTTGGACGTCTAACCTAGAAGGAACTGAAGGAATTGAGTGATAGCATTATTACAATATATAAATGCTTCCTTACTTTTTTTTTTGTATAGGCAAGGTTTCTCAAGGGAGAAATCATTTTAAAATAAAAATAACAATAGAACTGATAGTATTCTACCTCATTATACCAAGAAGTAATATCCATCCACAAATACATGAAAGAAAAAAATACTCATTAATAATTGTAACGATAACTCGAAGCAGAATTCTTTTTCCTTAACATTTAGAGACTTTTGCTTACAAGAAATTAAAAAATCAAATGGTGTTGCCAGGAAGTATGATAGGGATGATGAATGAAACTTCTGAATACAAAAACATATAATTATATTAGGATCAAATTTGAGGAGGGACATGGAATGGAAATATAAGGTCATTCAGAAGTAAAAGGATGGGTAAAAATTACTCTTAAAGTGTGTATATAAATAGTATTTTATTTAAAATAACTAGATTTACAGAAGAATTCTAAAGATAACACAGAGTTCTCTTATACCCCTCCATTCAGTTTTCCTTATTGTTAACATTTTTTTTTAATGTTTATTTTTGAGAAAGACAGAGTGCAAGCAGGGGAGGTGGCAGAGAGAGAGGGAGGCACAATCTGAAGCAGGCTCCAGTCTCTGAGCCGTTAGCTCAAACTCACAGACTGTGAGATCATGACCTGAGCTGAAGTCAGTTGCTTAACTAACTGAGCCACCCAGGTGCCCCTCCTTATTGTTAACAGTGTACATAACTGTTGCACAATTTTCAAAAGTAAGAAATTGGTATTAATACAATACTACCAACTATACTGTACACTTCATTAGGCTTTCACCAGTTTTTCAATTAATGTCCATTTTTTGTTCTGAGATTCAGTCCAGGATATTACGTTGTACTTAGTGGTCATGTCTTAGTCTTCTGTGGACTATGATAGCTTTCAGTTTTTTTCTTTTTTTCATGACCTTGACATTTTTGAAGAGTAGTGATTGGATATTTTGTAGAATGGCCCTAAATTTGAGTTTACCTGATGTTTTCTCATGGTTATACAAGAGTTAAAAGTATTTGGGGAGATGACTACATAGGTGGAAGTTCACTTCTCACAGAATATCTGGGAGTACATGATGTTAGCAGCTACTGCTGATATTAACTTTGATGACTTGGTTAAGGTTGTGTCTGTCAGGTTTCTCCACTGTAATGTTACTGTTTTTCCTTTTCCGTATTTTTTTGTTAGAAGGATTCCATCCTACCCAGAAGGGGGAGAGGAGTATCACAGAATTTGTACACCAAATTAAAGCCACCATGTCAATAAATATTTTGAGGGAGATATTTTGAGGTTATGCAAATATCTTGTTTAACCCTGGAGTTTCACTAATTTTCATTCATCTTTGGATCTTGTCTCAAGCAGTTATTTCTGTGGTGTTTTTTTAAAAATATGCTTTCTTAGTTAAATTTCTTTTTTATTGAGATATGATTGACATAAATTAGTTTCAGGTGTACAGTGTAATGATTTGTTATCTGTATATACTGTGAATTGATCACCACAATAAGTCTACTTAAAATCCACCCCACAAATCTTTTTTTCTTTTTTTTTTGTGGTAAAAACTTTTAAGATATAGTGGCTTAGCAACTTTTAAAGTGTATTTTAGAGATATAGCAGGTTTAGTTCTAGACCACTGCGATAATGTGTATATCACAATACAGCAAGTCAAATGAAATTTTTAGTGTTCAGTACATATAAAAGTAATGTTACTACTACTATACTATAGTCTCTTAAGTGTGCAATAGCAATATGCCTAAAAACACAATATACATACTTAATTTAAAAATACTGTGTTGCTAAAAAAATGCTACCATCATCTGAGTAATCTCTCCTGGTGGAGAGTTTTGCATTGATATTGTTGGATACTCACTGAACAGGATAGTGTTTGAGGTTGAGTGGCTGTGGTGATTTCTTTAAGGCAACAGTGAATTTGGGTGCATCAATACGTTTCCTTTTGCTAACGGTTTTTCTGTAGCACACAATGCTCTTTGGTAGCATTTCACTCACAAAACGCCTTTCAGATTTAGAATCAATCCTTCTCAAACTCTTCTGTTGTTTTATCAACTTAGTTTATGTAATATTTTAAGCCTTTGTTGTCATCTCAACACTGTTTACAGTATCTTCACCAGGTGTAGATTCCTTCTCAAGAAACTATTAACTACTCACATCATTAACTACTCACAGTAGAGGCCAGATCATTGTGGTAGCCGCTTATTTCCTTTTTTTTTTTTTGCCAGAGGGCACTATGTGAAGTTCCTCACACAAGCCCATTAAAGCAACCATTATTTTTGGGCTATTTCTAGTCCACAAGTATCTGACATATGGGCCATCCCTGCCCTCCTAGAAGAGGATAGCCAACTCGGGATTTCCTCCATGGATGCCTCGTTCTTAAGGCCCATTTCTTCAGTCTTCTGGTGGGCTGACCAGTCAAACCGGTCCTTATACATGGAGGGCAGGGAGAGACCAAAGAAAGGGTCAAGTCATTCTAGGTTGGTAGGTGGCAATTTTAATAAGCAAAGGGAACTTATATATAAAGCTTATCTTGGGTGACAAAAAGATGAGTGGAGCTCTTCACCTACATGTCAAACTTAAAACTTTTTTTTTTTTAATGTTTTATTTATTTCTAGGAGAGAGAGAGAGAGAGACAGCGTGAGCAGGGGAGGGTCAGAGAGAGAGGGAGTCACAGACTGTGAAACAGGCTCCAGGCTCTGAGCTGGCAGTCAGCACAGAGCCCGACGCGGGGCTCGAACCCACAAACTGCGAGATCATGACCCAAGCGAAAGTCGGACACTTAAACGACTAAGCCACCCAGGCGCCCCAAACTTAAAACTTTATATAGAAACATTAATTGGATTTAGTCACATACACCATTCAAATGATCTCAGCCCTACCTCTGTCTCAAGGCTGTGTCTTTGGGGCAGGTTCTGGGAGTGGGGAAGGCAAGTGGAATTCATATTCTAGGACAAAAGAGGGTGAGGAGCCTCTGATTACCCAGGTCCAGCTAATTGGTCAACTAGCGATCATGTCTTCTTGATGACCTCCCCAAGAACCCAGAAGTGGAATGATGGATCGTATGCAGGTTCTATTTTTAATTTTTTGAGGAACCTCCATACTGTTTAATAGTGGCTGCACCAATTTACATTCCCATCAGTAATGCACAGGTGTTCCCTTTCCTCCATATTCTTGCTAATACTTGCTATTTCTTGTCTTTTTAATAATAGCTATTCTATCATCTGTAACATGATATCTCACTATGCTTTTTGATTTGCATTTCCCAGATGATTAGTAATATTGAGCTCCTTTTCACATATCTCTTGTCCAACCATTCATCTTCTTTGGAAAAACTTCTTTTCAGATCCTATGCCCATTTTTAAATCAGATTGGTGTTTTGTTTTGTTATTGAGTTTTATTCTATATATTTTTTGTATATTAGCTAACCCTTGTCTGATTTATGGTTTGCAAGTATTTCCTCCATTCTATAGGTTGCCTTTTGATTCTGTTGATGGTTTCCTTGGCTTTTCAGAATCTTTTTAGTTTAATGTTGCCCCACTTGTTTATTTTTTTATTTTAAATTTTAATTAAGTTTTTAAAAATTTTATTTAAGTCCAAGTTAGTTAACATATAGTGTAACAATGGTTTCAGGAGTAGAATTTAATGATTCATCACTTACATATGACACCCAGTGCTCATCCAACAAGTGCCCTCCTTAATGCCCATCACATATATAGCCTATTCCCCCACCCACCACCCCTCCAGCAGCCCTCAGTTTGTTCTCTGTATTTAAGAGTCTCTTATGGTTTGCCTCCCTCCCTGTTTTTATCTTATCTTTCCTTCCCCTTTCCCTACATTCATCTGTTTTGTTTCTATAAATTCTACATATGAGTGAAGTCATACGATATTTGTCTTCTCTGACTAACTTATTTTGCTTAGCATAATACACTCTAGTTCTATGCATGTTATTTTTGCTTTTGGTTGCCTTTGCTTTTGGTGTCAAATCAAAAACAAATCACTGTCTGGATATTTTACTCTGTCAAGTTCCATTAATGATAAAAACCTTCAACAAAGTCGGTTGTGGGAGAACATACCTCAACACGATAAAGGTCATCTATGAAAAACCCATAGCTAATAATCATCCTAATGAGGAACAACTGAGAGCTTTCCCTCTATGGTCAGGAACAAGACAGGGAAGTCCCACTCTCACCACTGTTATTAACATAATATTGGAAGTCCTAGCCACAGCAGTCAGACAACAAAAAGAAATAAAAAGCATCCATATCATCAAAGAAGAAGCCAAACTTTCACCATTTGCAGATGACCTCATACTCTATATAGAAACCTGAAAGTCTCCATCCAAAAGCTACTAGAACTGATACACAGATTCAGTAAAGTTGCAGGATATAAAATCAATGCACAGAAACCTGTTGCATTTCTCTACACCAATAATGAAGCATCAGAAAGAAAATTTAAGGAATCAGTCACATACAATTGCACCAAAAACAATGATACCTAGGAATAAATCTAACCAAACAAGTGAAAGACCTGTACTCTGAAAACTATAAAATGCTGATTAAAGAAATTAAAGATGACACAAAAAATGAAAAAGCATTCCATGCTCATGGATTAGAAGTACAAATTTTGTTAAAATGTCTGTACTACCCAAAGCATTCTATACATTTAATGCAATCGCTGTCAAACTACTACCAGCATATTTCACAGAGGTAGAAAAAACCCTGAAATTTATATAGAACCACAAAAGACCCCAAACTGTCAAAGCAGCCTTGAAAAAGAAAAGCTGGAGGCATCACAATTCTGGATGTTGAGTTATATTACACAGCTGTAATGATGAAAACATTATCATACTGGCATAAAGATAAACACACAGATAAATAGAACAGAATAGAAAACCAAGAAATTAACCCATAACTATATGGTCAATTAAACTTCAATAAAGCAGGGAAGAATATCAAATGGGAAAAAGATGGACTCTTCAACAAATAGTGTTGGGAAAACTGGACAGCAACATGCAAAAGAATGAAACTGGACTACTTTTCTTACACCATACACAAAAATAAATTCAAAATATATTAAAGACCTAAATGTGAGGCCTGAAACCATAAAAATTCTAGAGAAGAACACAGGCAGTAACCTTTTTGACATCGGCTATAACAACTTCTTACTAGACACATCACTGGAGACAAGGGAAACAAAAGGAAAAATGAACTATTGGGACTTCATTTAGATAGAAAGCTTCTGCACAGCAAAGGAAACCGTCAACAAAACTAAAATGCAACCTACAGAATGGGAGAAGAAATTTGCAGATAACATGTCTCATTAAGGGTGAGTATCCAAAATCTACAAAGAACTTCTACAACTTGGCTCCCAAAACACAATACTCCAGTTAAAATATGGGCAGCAGACAAGAACAGATATTTTCCAACGAAGACATATAGAAGACCAACAGACATATGAAGAGATGCTCAACATCACTAATCTCAGGGAAATACGAATCAAAATGACAGTGAGTTATCATCTCACACCTATCAGAATGGCTAAAATCAGCAACCCAAGAAACAACTAGTGTTGGTGAGGATGTGGAAAAAGGGGAACCCTCTTGCACTGCTGGTGGAAATGCAAACTGTTGCAGTCACTTTTGAAAGCAGTCTGGAATTTCCTCAAAAAGTTAAAAATAGAACTACCTTATGATCCAGCAATTGCACGACTAGATATTTATGCAGAGAATACAAAAAATGTTCATTTTCAAAGGGATGTATGCACCTTGATATTTATAGCAGCATTATCAATAATAACCAAATTATGGAAACAGCTCAAGTATACATTGACTGATGAATGGATAAATAAGAAGATGTGGTATGCACATACAATGAAACATTATTCAACCACAAAAAAGAATGAAATCTTGCCATTTTCAATGACATGTATGGAGCTAAAGAGTATTATTATGCTAAGTGAAATGAGCCAATCAGAGAAAGACAAATACCATATGATTTCACTCATATGTGGAATTTAAGAAACAAACGAATAAAGGGAAAAAAGGCAAACCAAGAAAGAGACTCATAACTATAGAGAAGAGATTGATGGCTACCAGAGGTGAGGTGGGTGAGGGTATGGTCTAAATAGGTGATGAGGATTAAGGAGTGCACTTTGAATGAGCATCGGATGACATTTGGAAATGTTCAATTACCCTACGTTGTACACCTGAAACTAATATTACACTCTATATTAACTGGAATTTTAAAACTTAAAAGAAAAAATAGGATGATGAAACAGAGAAGGAAGACATAATATTTGTAGAGAAAAAGATTAAAATTTCAGGTAGGGTATTTAAAGCATACCTCACTGAGAAGACTACTGCTAAAGCCTTGAAGAAAATTAACCTTGGTCAAGTTACCTGGATCCTGAGTCTCAATTTCTTCATTGGCAAAATAGCCATATTATCTTCTGCTTCATTGGGAGGAATCTTTTAAGTGATAAATAGCATAGTGCCTGCTAGCTAGTAAATGCTTCATATTATTATTTTACTTCACATATGAATTAAGTACTAAAGTTTTAAAGATAACTTTTAAATGTTTCCTACAGGATTTAACACATACAACTTCCATGACAGAAAAATAGATGGCAGAATCCTCATTTCTGCAACTGGTCATAAAGTTGTTGTTAGACTTTGTCGTTTATCTCTTGTACCACCACTACATGTCTGTTACCCTCATTCAGTATCTCAGATGATTAAGGCTCCTCATTCACTGGAATAATCTGTCAAGAACTGTGAAGGGTTTGAGATTTTATTCTACTTAAGTTTTAAAGTTAGCCTGCCCAGTTTCATGGATGCTGGCAGAAGACTTGAGACTTCTGGGTCAGAGACTGAGAACTTTATTATTCACAGCATAGACATTTGTATGTCTGTATAGTTCTACTTGTCCCCAGATCACATGGAGGTAGCATGTATGTGTCCAGAGAAGTGCTGCACACACAGAAAAGATGTGTTACAGTAGAACTCTGAGCTAAGGAAAATGTAATTTTTTATAATGGGCAGAGGAGCCACTATATCTTCCAGGGCTGTAAGCAAATCTAGCCTTGCACTGAGATAAATACTCTCTTTTTTGAAGGTTCTTTGGTATACAAATATCCTCGAAAATGTAGTCCTAAAGATAGAGCACTTAGATGTGCTTGCAAAGCACACAGAAATGTGGGAGACCCACTGAGAATACCTTCCAACATAATCTGACTTTTCTTTTTTTTAAAATAGTTTATTGTCAAATTGGTTTCCATATAACACCCAGTGCTCATCCCAACAAGTGCCCTCCTTCATGCCCATCACCTCGCTTCCCCTCTCACCCCCACCCCCATCAGCCCTCAATTTGTTCTCAGCATACAAGAGTCTTTCATGGTTTGCCTCCCTCCCTCTCCTCAACTATTTTTCCCCTTTTCCCCACCATGGTCCTCCAATAAGTTCCTCCAAGTCCTCCTATATGTGCAAACATGTGGTATCTGTCCTTTTCTGCCTGACTTATGTCACTCAGCATAATACCCTCAAGTTCCATCCATGATGCTACACATGGCCAGATTTCATTGTTTCTCATTACCATGTAATATTCCATTGTATAGATAAGCCATATCTTCTTGATCTATTCGTCAGTTGATGGACACTTAGGCTCTTTCCATGATTTTGCTATTGTTGAGAGTGCTGCTGTGAACATTGGGGTACACGTGACCATATGCATCAGCACGCCTGTATCTCTTGGGTAAATTCCTAGCAGTGTTATTCTGGGTCATAGGGAGTTCTATTGTTAATTTTTTGAGGAACCTCCATACTATTTTCCAGAGGGGCTGCACCAGTTTACATTCCCACCAACAGTGTAGGAGAGTGCCCATTTCTCCACATCCTCGCCAGCATCTAGAGTCCTCTGATTTGCATGACGTGGTATCTCAGTGGGTTTTGATTTGTATTTCCCTGATGAGGAGGGATGCTGAGCATCGTTTCACGTGTTTGTTGGCCATTTGGATGTCCTCTTTGGAGAAGTGTCTGTTCATGTCTTCTGCCCATTTCTTCACTGGATTATTTGTTTTTCGGGTGTGGAGTTTGGTGAGTTCCTTATAGATTTTGGATACTAGCCCTTTATCTGATGTCATTTGCAACTATTTTTTCTCATTCCGTCAGTTGCCTATTAGTTTTATTGTTTCCGTTGCCGTGCGGAAGCTTTTTATCTTGATTAGGTCCCAATAGTTCATTTTTGCTCTTGATTCCCTTGCCTTTGGGGATGTGTCAAGAAATTGCTGCGGTTGAGGTAAAGGAGGTTGTTTCCTGTTTTCTCCTCTAGGGTTTTGATGGTTTCCTGGTCTCACATTCAGGTCCTTCGTCCATTTTGAGCTTATTTTTGTGTATGGTGTGAGAAAGTGATCTAGTTTCATTCTTCCACATGTTGCTGTCTAGTTCTCCCAGCACCATCTGTTAAAGAGGCTGCCTTTTTTCCATTGGATACTCTTTCCTGCTTTGTCAAAGATTAGTTGGCCATACATCTTTGGGTTCAATTCTGGGTTCTCAATTCTATTCCATTGGTCTATGTGTCTGTTTTTGTGCCAACACCCTACTGTCTTGATGATAACAGCTTTGTAGTAGTGGCTAAAGTCTGGGATGGTGATGCTTCCCCTTTTGGTTTTCTTCAGTACGACTTTGGCTATTCAGGGTCTTTTGTGGTTCCATACAAATTTTAGAATAGTTTGTTCTAGCTTTGAGAAGCATGCTGGTGAAATTTTGATTGGGATTTTATTGAATGTGTAGATTGCTTAGGGTAGTAGTGACATTTTAACAACATTCTTCCGATCCATGGGCATGGAATGTTTTTACGTTTCTTTGTGTCTTCTTCAATTTCTTTCATAAGTTTTCTATAGTTTTCATTATACAGATCTCCTGTATCCTTGGTTAGGTTCATTCATAGGTATTTTATGTTTTTTTGAGCAATTGTGAATGGGATTAGTTTCTTGATTTCTCTTTCTGTTGCTTCATTATTGGTGTATAAAAATGCAACCGATTTCTTTATGTTGATTTTGTACCCTACAACTTTGCTGGATTCATGGATCAGTTCTAGTAGGCTTCTGGTGGAGTCTGTCAGGCTTTCTATATAGAGTATCATGTTGTCTGTGAAAAGTGAAAGTTTGACTTCTTCTTTGCCAATTCTGATGCCTTTTATTTCCTTTTCTGGTCTGATAGCTGACTCTATGACTGCCAGCACTATGTTAAACAGCACTGGTGAGAGTGGACATCCCTGTCATGTTCCTGATTTAAGGGGAAAGCTAAAGCTTTCAGTTTTTCCCTATTGAGGATGATGTTAGCTGAGGGCTTCTCATAAATGGCTTTTATGATGTTTAAGTAGGTTCCTTCTATCCCGATTTTTCTCGAGGATCTTTATCAAGAAGGGATGCTGTATTCTGTCAAATGCTTTTTCTGCATCTATCGACAGGATCATATGGTTTTTATCTTTTCTTTTGTTGATGTGATGAATCACATTGATTGATTTGTGAATATTGAAACAGCCCTGTAACCCAGGAATGAATCCCACTTGATCATGGTGGATAATTCTTTTTATGTGCTGTTGAATTTGATTTCCAAGTATCTTGTTGAGGATTTTTGCATTTGTATTCATCAAGGATTTTGGCCTGTAGTTCTCTCTCTCTCTCTCTCTCTCTTTTTTTTTTGCTGGGTCTCTGTCTGGCGTGGGAATCAAAGTGATGCTGGCTTCATAGAATGAGTCCAGAAGTTTTCATTCTATTTCTATTTTTCGGAATATATTGAGAAGAATGGGTATTAACTGATTTAAATGTCTGATAGAATTCTCCAGGGAAGCCATCTGGACCAAGGCTTTTATTTACTGGTAGATTTTTTGATAACTGATTCAATTTCTTCACTGCTCATGGGTCTGTTCAGATTTTCTATCTCTTCCCATGCGAATTTTGGTAGTAAGTGTGTGTTTAGGAATTTGTCCATTTCTTCTAGGTTGTCCAGTTTGTTGGCATATAATTTTTCATAATATTCCCTGATAATTGCTTGTGTATCTGAGGGATTGGTTGTAATAAGTCCCTTTTCATTCATGATTTTGTCTATTTGGGTGCTCTCTCTTTTCTTTTTGAGAAGCCTGGCTAGAGGTTTGTCAATTTTGTTTATTTTTTCAAAAAGTCAACTCTTGGTTTTATTGATCTGTTCAACTGTTTTTTGGATTCTATATTGTTTATTTCTGCCCTGATTTTTATTATTTCTCTTCTCCTACTGGGTTTCTGGTGCTCTTGATGCTCTCCTTCTAGTTCCTTACGTGTAATGTTATCTTTTGTATTTGTGCTTTTTCTAATTTCTTGAAACAGTCCTGGAGTGCAATGTATTTTCCTCTTAGGACTGCCTTTGCCGCATCCCATAGAGTTTGAATTGTTGCATTTTCATTTTCATTTGTTTCCATATGCTTTTTAATTTCTTCTCTAATTGCCTGATTGGCCCATTCATTCTTTAGTAGGGTGCTCTTTAACCTCCATGTTTTTGAAGGTTTTCCAGACTTTTTCCTTTGATTGATTTCAAGTTTCATAGCATTGTGATCTGAAAGTGTGCATGGTATGATCTTAATTCTTTTACATTTATTGAGGGCTGCTTTATGTCCCTGTATGTGATCTATCTTGGAGAATGTGCCATGTGCACTTGAGAAGAAAGTGAATTCCATGGCCTCAGGATGTAGAGTTCTAAATATATCTGTCAGATCCATCTGGTCCAATGTGTCATTCAAGTCCATTGTTTCTTTAGTGATTTTCTTTCTAGTTGATCTGTCCTTTGCTGTAAGTGGAGTATTAAAGTCCCCTGCTATTAGCACATTCTTGCCCATAAGATTGTTTCTGTTTTTGATTGTTTTATGTATTTGGGTGCTCCCATATTCGGTGTGTAGACATTTATAATTGTTAGTTCTTCCTGATGGATAGACCCTGTAATTATTATATAATGCACTTCTTAATCCCTTGTTACTGCCTTTACTTTAACGCCCAGTTTGTCTGAGATAAGTATAGCTACTCCAGCTTTCTTTTGACTTCCAATAGCATGATAGATATTTCTCCATCTCCTTACTTTCAATCTGAAGTTGTCCTCAGGTCTAAAATGAGTTTCTTGTAGAGAGCAAATAGATGGAGTTTATGTTTTTATCCATTCTGCTACCCTATGTCTTTTGATTGGAGCATTTAGTCCATTTACATTCAGTGTTATTATTGAAAATAGGGGTTTAGAGTCATTGTGTTCTTTGTAGGATTCATGCTTGTGGTGGTGTCTCGGGTACCTTGAGTTCCTTGAAACATTTCCCTCATAGAGTTCCCCTTAGGATTTCTTGTATGGTTGGTTTAGTGGTGACAAATTCTTTCAATTTTTGTTTATTTGGGAAGACTTTTATCTCTCCTATTCTGAATGATAAGCTTGCTGGATAGAGGATTCTTGGCTGCCTATTTTTTCTGTTCATCACATTGAAGATATCCTGCCATTCATTTCTGGCTTGCCAAGTATCAGTAGATAGGTCTGTAACCACTCTGATAGGTTTCCCTTTGTATGTTAGGGCCCTTTTCTCCGTAGCTGCTTTCTAACTTCTCTCTTTGTTCTTCTCTATTTTGCCAATTTCACTATGATATGTTGTATAGAAGATCGATTCAAGTTACATCTGAGGGAAGTTCTCCTTGCCTCTTGGATCAATGTCTCTTTCCTTCCCCAGATAAGGGAAGTTCTCTGCTATAATTTGTTCAAGGACTCCTTCAGTGCCTTTTCCTCTTTCTTCCTCTTCTGGAATTCCTATGATATGGATATTGTTCTTTTGATTGTATGACCTAGCTCTTTAACTCTCCTTTCATGTTCCTGGATCAGTTTTTCTCTCTTTTTCTCAGCTTCCTCTTTTTCTATAATTGTCTTTTTTTTTTTTAATGTTTTTATTTATTTCTGAGGGGNATTCTGAATGATAAGCTTGCTGGATAGAGGATTCTTGGCTGCCTATTTTTTCTGTTCATCACATTGAAGATATCCTGCCATTCATTTCTGGCTTGCCAAGTATCAGTAGATAGGTCTGTAACCACTCTGATAGGTTTCCCTTTGTATGTTAGGGCCCTTTTCTCCGTAGCTGCTTTCTAACTTCTCTCTTTGTTCTTCTCTATTTTGCCAATTTCACTATGATATGTTGTATAGAAGATCGATTCAAGTTACATCTGAGGGAAGTTCTCCTTGCCTCTTGGATCAATGTCTCTTTCCTTCCCCAGATAAGGGAAGTTCTCTGCTATAATTTGTTCAAGGACTCCTTCAGTGCCTTTTCCTCTTTCTTCCTCTTCTGGAATTCCTATGATATGGATATTGTTCTTTTGATTGTATGACCTAGCTCTTTAACTCTCCTTTCATGTTCCTGGATCAGTTTTTCTCTCTTTTTCTCAGCTTCCTCTTTTTCTATAATTGTCTTTTTTTTTTTTTAATGTTTTTATTTATTTCTGAGGGGAGGAAGAGAGAGAGAGAGAGAGAGAGAGAGAGAATGAGCAGGGGAGGGTCAGAGAGAGGGAGATACAGAATCTGAAGCAAGCTCCAGGCTCCGAGCTAGCAGTCAGCTCAGATCCTGACACGAGGCTTGAACCCATGAACCGTGAGATCATGACATGAGCCATAGTCCGATGCTTAACTGAATGAGCCACCCAGGCGCCCCTATAATTGTGTCTTCTAATTCACCTATTCTCTTCTCTGCCTCATCAATCTTTGCATTGGACGCCTCCATTTTATTATGCACCTCATTTATAGCACTTTTTTAATTCATCACAACTATTTTTAAGCTCCATAGTCTTTATAGCTATAGTCTCTCTGATATCTTCCATACCTTTTTCAATCCCAGCGATTAATTTTATGACTATTGTTCTAAATTTTTTTCAGTTATGTTGTTTATATCTGTTTTGAGCAGTTCTTTAGCTGTCATTTCCTCCTGGAATTTCTTTAGAGGAGGGTTCTTTCATTTCATCATTGTGGCTAGCTTTCTGTCTCTTGTTAGTTATAAAAGCTTGTTATGCACTTTGTACCTGTGAGTACTGCTGTATTAAAGAAGGCTCTTTGACTGTCTAGGGCCTCTCCATTCAGGAACTGTTCTTTGAATGGTGTCTCTTGGTCTCTCTTGTTGAGACTTTTATCTTATTTCCCTACTCTTAGTGGTATTTTGGACTCTCCCCCATGTGCAAAAATATGGAACACTTCACGAATTTGCGTGTTATCCTTGCACAGGGGCCATGCTAATCTTCTGTTTATCATTCCAATTTTAGTATATGTGCTGCCAAAGCAAGCACCTGATTTTTGTTTATGAGAGATCTGAGCACTAATGGAAATGTGTAAAGTTGCTTTACTCTGAAACTAAGGGGCACTAAGAGACTTTTTCCATTGGCGTCATCTCCAATCCTCTTTGCCTCCATTGTGTAGCAGCAACTCTATTTTCCCCAGTGATTAGAATTAGTCACTATAGCCACACCTTTTTATTACTTCAGCCAGTTCATACCTGCAAATCCAAGTAACTGGGTGGCAGCCTCAGATTCTAATTTAATAAAAACACTGTTTCTAGTGGAAACATTAATCCCTTGGATAGTAAGAGCTCTTGACACAGAATTGGACAGAAAGCATAAATTTTGAAGGAGCTTGTTATGTATAATAGTGAGAGGTGATACTTCCTCTTTTAACGTTCAGTTACTGGACCCATGTATTCTGTTTGTGAGAGATATATTGTGAGATATGATCACCAGTTTAGAATATCTGCTGCTTCCTATAGGGCAGCATCCCAGCCATATCTTGCTCAAAATAAGGAATTACTGAATCTTTAGTAAGCTATTTCACTGTTACAAGTATAGCTGCATGTGGGGAGTGATAAAACTAGTGAAAACCATCGGCATCAACTTTTTTTCACTGTAAGGTAGGTTTTACTTTTATTCTAATAGAAAACCATAATAGTAAAAAATAATTATTTAGACAAAAGCATATTACTATTCATGTTTGATGCTTAAGATTATTAAATATCTACTTCCTCCTTTCCAAAGGCTGGAATTCATTGAGAGACACAGATATCAGAGATATGGAAGTTTAAAAAAAGCTTTATTGCTTGAAGAATCTATATTGTAAAGTGTAGCACAGCTGTGTGGCCAAATGGGGTTGCTAATACTGTCTAAATACACAAACTTATTCTATCAATGGAAGCTGGAGAAATTCAGCTTGCCCCTTACAGCATGCACAAGAGAGGAAATCAGAAGTGCATCCTTGCAGGCAGATTGACTTTAATAGGTGAAAAGAGAGGAAAGGGGTAAGCTTTTTTTCTTGCCTCCAGAGCATAACACAGATTAAGTAACTTCTGGGAAGGAGTAAACAATGTATTGGGAGAAAAAGTAGGTTATTATTCTGATGGAAGTTCCTCATAATGGACATTAAAGCCAGGGAAAACGAGCTTATTAAAGAGAATTCTAAAACTTGTATGGGACCAGAAAAAACCCCAAATAGGCAAAGTAATTTTGAAAAAGAAAACCAGTGCTGAGGCATCACAATTCTGAACTTCAAGCTGAATTACAAAGCTGTAATCATCAAGACAGTATGGTACTGGCACAAAAATAGACACATAGGTCAATGCAACAGAATACAGAACCCAGAAATGAACCCACAAGTGTTTGGTCAATTAATGTTCAATGAAACAGTAAAGAAGGAAGTTGCATTCAGTTCTCATGGATGACTTTCAGGGTTTCAAGACTTGAGTGAAGAAAGTAACTATGGAAGTGGTGAAAATAGCAAGAGAACTAGAATTAGTAGAGTCTGAAGATGTGACTGAATTGCTACAGTCTCACTATAAAACTTGAATGGATGAGGAATTTCTTCTTATGGATGAGGAAAGAAAGTTTCTTGAGAAAGAATATACTCTTGGTGAAGATGCTGTGAAGATTGCTGAAATGACAGCAATTAAATTAGATTATTACATAAACTTAGTTGGTAAAACAGTACCAGTATTTGAGAGGATCGACCAGTTTTAACTTAAGTTCTTGCAGTGGGCAAAATGCTACCAAACATTATCGTGTGCTACAGAGAAATCATTTGTGAAAACAAGAGTCAATCGATGTGGCAAACTTCATTGTTGTGTTATTAAAGAAACTGCCACAATTAAAAAAAAATTGCCATTGCCACCCCAACCTTCAGTCACCACTGCCTTGATTAGTCAGCAACCATCAACATCAAGGCAAGACCCTCCACCAGTCAAAAAGATTAAAACTTGTTAAGGTTTGTTCATATTTTAGACATAATGCTATTGCACACTTCCTATACTACAGAATAGTGCAAACATAATTTTTATATGCACTGGGAAACCAGACTTTTAACTTGCTTTATTGCGATCCTTGCTATATTGTGGTGGTCAGAAACCAAACCTGCCCTTTCTGAGATAATGCTTATAGTTTTGTATGCTTTTGTGTTTGTCTGTCACATACCATTATGGGCTTTTTGAAACTGAATTCAGAGCCTTTCCTGACCTGAAGTTGCTTGACTCCGGCCTGCACAGGTTAAAGCAGATAAAAATTCACAAAACTTGAATTTACTATTTTTATTATTATTCTGCCTTGCCATCTAACACTTTTGGGTAAGAATACTATACTCCTGAGATTCTGAATTGAAAAACAAAAGAGATTCTCAACGGACTTTGGAACATGTGCTGGTGACACAAGGAGATGAATATCTAGCTGTCACGCAGAGGGCACAAGCATTCTGGGTATGGCATTGTCAGTTATCAAAGAAAATGATCATAATACATAGGTAACCAGGTTTACTCCAGTTAACTTTAGAAGACACCATTCTATGATAAAGATGGAGAAACTTGTAAAGCAGTTCTCTTTTGTGTGGCCCATGGACTGAGGCCACTCCGTGAATTGTTACTGTTCTGTTACTGTTATTTTGAAATTCTTTATGTTACTGTTATTTTGAAATTCTTTAGGAATCAGTAGAAAACACTTCAGTCTCATAATAAAATTGATTCTGATAATTAAAATTAGAGCTTACTGTATTTTATATGTATTACTTTGGTAGTTTAGATTGGTACTTCATATTTAGATTTGGTGTTTCACATTGGTAATTTAAAAAAGTTGTTCTTGGGGCGCCTGGGTGGCTTAGTCAGTTAATCGTCCGACTTTTGCTTAGGTCATGATCTCGCGGTTCGTGGGTTTGAGCCCCGCGTCAGGCTCTGTGCTGACTGCCAGCTCAGAGCCTGGAGCCTATTTCAGAGTCTGTGTCTCCCTCTCTCTCTCTGACCCTCCCCTGCTCACGCTGTCTCTCTCTCTCTCCTATAAATAAATAAAAATATTTAAAAAAATAAAAATAAAAAAATTGTTCTTTACTACAGTTTGTAGTCACAGCTGTAAAGATTTTGTTAAATGTTACTGGAATTTCATAGAAAACCTGGATGTATCATGTGATTTTCTGGAATAGAAAAAGATAATAATTTTGATAGACTAGAAACTTTGTAATCTACATAGCTGGATGCATCTTGCTTTCTTCATTTAAGAATATTAGACAAACATCATCCTTATTTTTTTTTACAGTTGCATAGTATCCTACCAAATGGGTCTGCCATATTTTTTTAACCTGTCTTTTGTTGAATGGATATTTGAATTGTTTCTAACCTCTTATTACAAATAATAATGCAAAAAATATTCTTATGTAATTCACACACATTAAGGTACATACTGTATTCAGAAGGCAAAGATTATATGCCTTTGTGATTTTCATAGCTGTTGCCTAATTGTTCTCCATGGGGGTTGTTCCCATTTACATTCCTACCACCAATACACATAGCTTTGTCCGGTGGAGCCACAGAAATTTTGAAGTTACAGATTTAAATTGCCCTCTTCTTTAAAAAAAATTTTTTTAAAGATCTGATTTAAATTCCAGTTAACATACAGTGTAATATTAGTTTCAGGTGTATGTACAGTGTGGTGATTCAGCACTTCCATACAACACCTGTTGCTCATCACACGTGTACTCCTTAATCCCCATCACCTATTTCACCAAGCCCCCTGCCCACTTACCCTCTGGTAACCCTGTTTGTTCTCTTTAGTTAAGAGTCCTTCTCTTCGGGTGCCTGAGTAGCTCATTCAGTTAAAGCTCAGGTCATATCACTATTTGTGAGATCTAGCCCGCATTTGTTTCCATAATTTGACAAATAATTTATGGCTGTTTCTGTAATTTGGCTCTTGTAGATAATGCTGCTGTAAACATCAGGGTGTATGTATACCTTTGAATTAGTATTTTTGTATTCTTTGGATGAATACCTAGGAGATTGCTGGATTATAAGATAGTTCTATTTTTAACTTTTTGAGGAAACTTCATGCTTTTTCTAGAGTGAATGTACCAGTTTGCATTCCTACCAACAGTGCAAGAGGGTTCCCTTTTTTCCACATCCTCACCAACACCTGTTGTTTCGTGTGTTGTTGATTTTAGCTTTCTGACAGGTGTGAGATGATATCTCATTGTAGTTTTGATTTGTATTTCCCTGATGATGAGTGATGTTGAGCATCTTTTCATGTGTCTGTTGGCCATCTGTATATCTTTGGAAAAATGTCTATTGAGCGCTACTCATTTTTTAATTGGATTATTGTTTTTTGGGTGTTGAGTTGTAGAAGTTCCTTTATAGATTTTGGGTAATAACCCTTTATCAGATATGTCATTTGCAAATATCTTCTCCCATTTCGTAGGTTGCCTTTTGTTTCACTGTGCAGAAACTTTTTATTTTAATGAAGTCTCAGTAGTTGTTTCCCTGGCCTCAAGAGGCATATCTAGAAAGAAGTTGGTATAGCCAATGTCAAATAGGTTACTGCCTGTGTTCTCCTCCAGGATTTTTATGGTTTCATGTTTTTATCACAGTAAAACGTTATTCCAATCAGTGCTAGAATATGAGTAAGTTTATACTTAGTTCATTTTTTTTTAGTAATCTCATATTTCAGTAATATATAATGCCATGGGAAAATTTTAACATTTATATTTAACTAGCATACTGTTTCTTTGAAGCAGAGAATAAATACCTGGAGTAGAAGTAAGGAACTAATTTCTTTAATTTTTAGTTGCTTTGTTTTATGAAGTAACTTTCTGGCAGTATTATCTTATACACTAGATCCATAGTAGACATAGAATTTGCTTCTCTGGTAAATCTGACCAGTAAAAATTATGTACATGTAGCCCCCAACTGTAGGGGTGATGCAGAGAACTGGCAGATGATCGAAGATGGTCTAGCAGAAAGAATATGAAATTATGACTCTAGACACTAGGCTTTTAGTTGTTACTAAATTGCTGTGTGACAGTAGATAGTTCTTAATTCCCCTACCAACACTTGTGTGTGTGTGTGTGTGTGTGTATGCTCTTGGCTCTTCAGTAATTTATTATTATTTTTTAATCTGTGAGATAATTCCTTACCTACCTAATGCAAGAGTCTGCATCAGGGGCTTTTTTTGAGCAGTTTTCTAGCTCTAGGATTTACTCTTTATCCAACCTTTAAACTGACTGTACTACCTTGGCTAGATTTCAAACCTGAGTTGTGGGGGGGAAAAAACCCCAAAACATAATGGTGTAATGATAATTGATTATAGCTACTTTTGAATGTTACTTTAGATTTTTCTAGTCTTTTAAAAACCTTATTATACTTCTACATGTATATTATATATATATATATGTATATGTATATATCTTCATATACACAAAAGGATACATATAGGGTGCATGTTGTGGCTCCATTAAGCGTCTAACATTGGTTCAGGTCATTATCTCAAGGTTTTTAAGTTTGAGCCCCACCATGGGCTCTGTGCTGACAGCTCAGAGCCTGGAGCCTGCTTTGGATTATGTGTCTCCAGTTCTGTCTGTCCCTCTCCAGCTAATGCTCTCTCTTTCAAAAATGAATGTTAAAAAAATTGTTAAAAAGTTTTTTTAAAAAAGGATACATATAAATTTATACATAAATACAGTACTGAGAACAAACAGCTGTGTATTCACCACTAGTTTAAGAAATAGAGGGGNACGAACTGTGAGATCATGACCTGAGCCGAAGTCGGACGCTTAACCGACTGAGCCACCCAGGTGCCCCTAAACATCCAACTCTTGATTTCAGTTCAGGTCAACATCTCATGGGTTTGTGGGACTGAGCCCCAGGTCAGGCTCTGTGCTTACAGGGCAGAGCCTGCTTGGGATTCTCTCTCTTAAATAAATAAACTTAAAAAAAAAAAAAAAAATAGAAAGAAGCAGAATAATAAGGCATGCCTAGGTGGCTCAGCTGGTTGAGCATCTGACTCTCAATTTTGATTCCGGTCATGATCTTACGGTTTGTGGGACTGAGCCTCGCATCAGGTTCTGTGCTGACAGCATGGAGCCTGCTTAGGATTCTCTCTCTCCCTCTCCCTCTGCCCCTTCCCTGCTCCCACGTGTGTGCCTTGCTCTCAAAATGAATAAATAAATATATAGAATATCTAATATTCCTGAAGCCTCTGCTGTGCCTCTTCCTGACTGCATCCTCCTTGAGCTAATCTTTATAAAGATTTCATTTAGTAAGAATTAATCATTTTCTATGAAAACAGGATAGACATCTATCAATTATAAAAATAAGCTATCAGAAGACCCAAAAACTACAGAGTGAAACCAATTTTTGTGACTTTATTACAATAGTTACAAACAATATTTTAGTGGTATTTAATCATATCACAATTACTCAAACTATATACAAATAGGTATTTATACAAGACTGCATTTTAAAAAAAGAAAAAGCAATTAATGACCAAAAAAAATCACATTATCAGCAAGATTTTTCCTAAAAGTTATGGCCAGTATCAAAGGAAATTCACAGTTACTCTGAAAATATTTAAAGATGGAGGAATCATATTGCACATAATACAATTATAAACTCTACCAAGCAGATTTATATATTTCAATCTAGTTTTTCACAAAATTTACATTATCATGCAATACTTCACTGTATACAGAATGCTGTTACTATAATAAACAGATCAACTTACAAACTTTCAATATAATGGCCACAAAATTAGAATTATCTTGTTATATTGGAAATAATTTTACTATACAAAAAGAAAAAACACTCCAGTGTAATAAAACTTAACGGACACAATCATAATTTATTCACAGATGAGTTACTTTTTAGTGTTCTTCTTTGTCTTTTCCTTTCTTTTCCTTTTCATCCTGTAGTGCAGTACCAAGTTTTTTAATAAGAACTGAGAGAACCTTGTCAAGTGGGTCCATGACTCCTCTTTGAAGCCATTTAGGAATCGTAGTCCTGGCATGATGGAAGCCCAATTTTTGAAGAATATAATCAACACCTACTGGATCAATCTTTCTTCCAGTCCAAGAAATTAATCTAAAATTATAAATAATAGTTATTTTGGAGTACAGTGCCCTAACAGTCCTGAAGGTAGGTTCAAGAGCGTCACTAAACCTCCATAATATGCTCAGTACAAAATATTCTCAGTAGGTGGATTTGAGTAATCTAAGCTACAATTCCTGGGTTTACTATAATAGCATTCAAAAAATGTGATTGTAAGTATCCTTGAAAGCCTATATACACAGCAGTGGACTAAGTGAATTTCATCCGGATTTAGGCCTCTTAAGCTGCAGGGTCACCGTAACATTTAGAGAACATCTGGTTCATTCTAAAAGATGTTAACTTGACAGGAGGAATCCTTTTACACGGTGTACAGGTAAAATTTATGACACTGTACACTTAAAGCACCTTACATGCTTTGTCAATTTTATCTCAAAACTGAGAGTGAAATATGTGGCATATGGTGGGGGGGAGGCTAAAATTTATTGTTTGCTATGGGCTAAACATGTCTGAAGGACACATTTTTTCCCTTTTTTCTTATTCCTGGTATTTCCTTCCTTATAGAGGAATAGTCAATTGTGAAACACTACTGGCCTTTCTCTGCTCCCTTATTGATGATTTATCTGATTGGCAAGTTGACAGAGGAACTGGATAGTGTAGTTTAGTGCTCTCTTCCCTACCTTAAAAGCCACTCATTTTGGTCTGTCCCTTCATGCAATAGGTTTCTCAAGGACAGGCCCCTAAATAGGTTAGCCCAAGACTGTTTATGGCTGCCTGTAGCTAGGTGAGTTCACAGAGCTGCCAACTGCACAACTCTGGTGTACACCTTGCCTCCACCTTGAGTTCTCCATCACGAAGGCACTGTAGGTAAGTCCAAACTTGGAGTTTGTAGTATAAAGCCATTGTTGCCAGACAACCGAACCATATTCTCTGTTATTAGCTTTATCAGTATTAAAACTGCGCTTTTGATTTGCAGCTTCTGAACTTGGGTAGGGAAAAGGAGAGTGTTAAGGATTGATCTGCTAAAAATCTAATAGTTATAAGCGTTTTGCTTTAATTAACTCATTTAACCATTGTTAACAACTCTATAAGGTAGATAATAGTGTTTACTAAATTGTTCATATGAAGCAACTGAGGCTGAAATAGGTTAGATCCTTTGGCCAGGATCATTTACTTACTATGCTATCTATAAACTTGGACTTAGAGCCAGGTTTACACATATTTATGGTAAATTTAACTTTTTAAGCTCATTTTATATTAAAAGATATTTAATTTCATCGTAGATTTACAAATACAAATTTTCTAAGTAGTTTTCTGCATTAGAACCTCTGCAGTATTTAATTTTGTTCCCGAGCATTGACAGTTAATACTTTTCATGAGTATATGAGTATATATTAATATATGAGTATATATTAATGCCAAATTTTACTGAATACAAATTATTAACACAAAGTCACCACTTTCTGTTTTTATAAGAGTCTATTGTATAATGGATATTTTGTTAGTTTGGAATTATTTTGTGGCATAACTATGTCTAACCTTATCTAAATGAAATCTATATCATTATGCAGAAAACTGGTAGAATCTTCTTATAAAGAACTTTTTTTGATAACCATTATTCCATGATTGAGACAGTTAAAATTCAATTAACAAAGCAGATGACGGAAAGGGGAGAGTGATAGGAAGGTCATAAGTGATAATCATAAAAAAGGAAACACAATGCAAGTACCATTACCTATAGCAGCCATTATAAATGTAATTAAAACTAGAAAATACTTTTGACATTTTAATGTTTTATTTATTTCTGAGAGAGAGAGAGAGAGAAACAGTGTGAGCAGGGGAGGGTCAGATAGAGAGACGGAGACATAGAATCTGAAGCAGGCTGCAGGCTCTGAGCTGTCAGCACAGAGCCTGATGTGGGGCTTGAACCCATGAACCATGAGATCTTGACCTGAGCCAAAGTCAGACGCTCAACTGATTGAGACACCCAGACACCCCTACTTTTGACATTTAATACGAAAATAAGTTGATGTAATTGGCATCTTGATTGTATTAGAATATGACTTGGTAAATGAACCTGAATCTGACAGCATTAAATTAAACATTTCAGGGATGGTTCTATAATTGCTTAGCATGCAGACAGAAAAACTATGATACTGTAGGTTCTATTATATTGTCATGACATATGTGAGAAATTGTAATAATTCCTTAATGATGACGTGTGGCTGCTACTGTATCTTCCCAAACTAAGTAACAAAAATGTCTACTGTAGGTACCTCAAACACCTAAAATTAATATCCTGGTAAAAACATAACAGCAGTGGTGGAAGTAGAGTTATTCTCATATTTTAGTGATTAACTGGCAGAATGTCACACAGTGGAGGATGCTGAGCTATTCACAGTGTGCTTTTTTTTGCCTTGACTAGAAGCACTTTAAAAAGCAGAAAAGAGCAGAAAACATAGCCAGACGTTAGAGATGTTATAAGTAGCTAACTTCTGAAAAACTTTTTGGCAAATGATATTTAACTTGCTACATCACTTATAACCTTTTTCTCATAATAATCCTGTAGGATCTAGGTAAATATATACACCCTCTACTTACCTAAGAGTGGGTTCTAGATGCCATGTGTTGCACATAAAGTCTCTCCAGTCCACAGTAGTATAAGTGATGCTGTCTTCTCTGTCTTTGTCAGAGGAATTGTCATCATGTATAATAATTGGACTTTTTTGTCCTGGTCGAGTAGATAAAATCCGAGGTGGAAAAATGGCTATGATGAAAGTCACAGATTAATATTTCAAGTATATAATAAATTTATCTTAAATAACCCTATGAATAGAATAATTGGCTCTATTTATCATTTTAACTTATGTACTGCCAAAGTCTCATTTAATGAGATTTCTGGAAACTAGTATTTAAAAATAAGCCATAAACAAGTGCCAGTTATTGGTATTTCTTAGAGAAAGACAATATCAAAGTTAACTTGTCATATTTTTGAGGGATAGCATATATTTTACATATTATTTCTGTTCTTACCACTAATGATAAAGAATGTTGAGATTTATTTTATAGCAGCATGGGGCACTGAAATTGACAGTTAAAAGTTTCCTAAAGAATGACTGTAGGTAGACATTTTTAAATAGCTTTAAATGAGTGAACTGTATGATATATGAATGGTTTCTCAATAATGAGGAGACACAGAATCCAAAGCAGGCTCCAGGCTCTGAGCTGACACACAGAGCCCGATGTGGGGCTCGAATTCACAGGCCATGAGATCATGACTTGAGCTGAAGTCAGATGCTTAACCGACTGAGCCCCCCAGGCACCCCTAAAATATTTTTATTTATAATTAAAATCCCAGTAGATAATAACACTTGGTTACTGTAAGTCTGATAATCAAGTTCCCATTTCTTCTTTTGCACAAAATGATGTTAAACAAGTTTGTGTTTTTACTCTTAATTGAAAGATAATTTACATATATATTAGTTTCAGATGTACAACATAGTGATTCAGCAATTATACACATTTTGAAATGCTTACCACGAGAAGTGTATTACAGTATTATTGATTATATTCCCTATGCTGTACTTTTCATACCCATGACTTGCCCCTTCTTCTGTTTCCCCTATCTTCCCATTCCTCTTCCCTTTGGCAACCACTAGTTTGTTCTCAGTGAGTCTGTTTCTCTTTTTGTGTGTGTGTGTCCAACAGTTTATATTTAAAAAGAAAGGTTTTTAGAAAAAATAGGCACAGTTCATAGCAGACCAAGACCAACACAGTATTTCATAAAGTGACAAAGGTTTCATATAACTGTGAAAAAAAAAAACCTGGCAGGCTTTTATGTACAGGTTAACTAGAAAAGAATTCTGAACTTCACAGATTTAACTTGGAATATTTTTTTCCACATTAAGTTCAAATATTAAGGCAGAGAGAAAAACAGGAGGATTACAATAGTGCCTGTTATATGTTGATGCTTAAGTGAAGAGTGGATCTACTTATATAAAATATTTCCTACTAAATGGTTTCAGTCATTTAAGTTTCAATTGATGTCTCAGATTTCTTCCAGTCACCGTTACTGATTTTACTCACTGGTTTTTTTTGGCACATCTAGATTTAATAGTAATGGAACAGCAATTCAATCTAGGCTATGCTGCTTTTGCGTGGGTTTTTTTTTTTTTGATAATCTATATTCTTTGCTTAAACATTTATCATGAGGCTATCATGAAATACTGCCAGAAATATTTTAGATTTGTTCATGAAGAAAATGAAGTATTACAGGGTGACCTAAACAAATAGCATGTATTTCAAGCAATTAAAAAAATCACATCCTGGATGCCTGGGTGGCTCAGTTGGTTAAGCATCCCACTTTGGTTCAGGTCATGATCTTACAGTTCGTGAGTTCGAGCCCCACGTCAGGCTCTGTGCTGACAGCTTGGAGCCTGGAGCCTGCTTCAGATTTTGTGTCTCCCTTTCTCTCTGTCCCTCCCCTACTCACACTCTGTCTTGCTCTCTCAAAAATAAATAAACATTAAAAAAATTGTTTTAAATCACATCTATTGTTTTACCACTATATATTCCTATGTTTGTGCAATAAATACTTATTGGGTGAATAAAGACCATATATTTGGAGGGCATTCCATATCATTACATTTAAGACTATCTCATTCTTTTCAACAGCTACAGAGGATGCAATGGACTCCATAATGGAATCGATTCATTATATCCATTCTATATGGATATTAGGATCACCATATGCTTCTTAATGGACAAACATGTAAGTTTTCAGTGAGTAAACAAATGTTAGCTAGCTCACAAAAACAAAATCCCATCACTGAGGTCTAAATAATTTATTTATAAAAAGATAATGTTGTCTGCATTCTAAATAGACTTATCTACTTCCTTAATTTAGTTTTCCCAATTATGTTTATAACTCATGCTGCTTTATTATGTAGTTGTTTCTTTAGCCATTTCACTTTAACTAGCAGTATTTCCTCAAAGAAACGTTCTTTCTCTGTTTGATTCTCCTACAAGGCCTGGTAATGTACACAGCATATATGGAAATATTTTGTAAAGTAGTAAAACACCATTCAGAATGTTTTGACTGTCATGTACATAGCAGATGCTCAGTCTGTCACTTATATTTATTTCACTGATATATACAACTCATAAAAGAAGGAGATACATTCCACTCATTGTATCATTTGACCACAAAAATCCATATAAATGGCACTGACAACTGCCTTTCCTGAAGCTGGAAAGAAAGAAAAAGAATATGCTACTCACCTTTTTCTTTTTCTTTAAGGTAAGCTGACACTAAATCATGAAGGAACATGATGAGCTCAGCATCCATAGTCACACAAATGTGGTCAGTGAACTCTGTCACCACGCTGCATTCTACCTTTGGCTTCAGGTTGGCATCTGCAATGGCAAAGTTCTATAGTAAATGATTTGATGAAAGAAGTCCCTTTCTCTTCTTGTTAATAAGGGATTTTACATGGGTTCATGTAAATGAATCCATTTAAATGCAACTACAGAGAAATGAGTAGTTTTTGTATGTGATTTACAAATGATAATTTACTAAGCATTTTCCAAATATATACCATTTATTCCTCATGAAAACCCTATGAATGGAGTCCTGTTATTACCCCCCATTTTACTGAAGAGAAAGAGGCACAAATGGATTAAATCATTTGCTAGAAGTTATATAGCTGATAAGAAAATTTGACGAAGCAAATCAATTTCATTAGATTCCATTAATATTACACAAATAACACAGTAATCTGAAATTCCTTTAGAATTTTCTTAGTAACTTTAGAAACTATTTTTTCACATACCTTGTAATGAAGGTTCTTGTGGCTCCTGAACATGAATGGATTTAAATTCTAGCTGCATCCTTGGTAATGCAAAGATAGTCTCTGTTTCATGATTGTAGCTAGAACCTCCTCTGAATCCACTCAACAAACTAGAATTCTTCACTGTAGTGCTATTCTCAGTATTATTAGCATCAACATTACGAAGCAAGTTTAGCTCTACATAGATAATAATAAAGACGAAAAGAATCAAATTAAACCAATAGACATTGATAAACCTATAGCTTTCATGACAGTATCATACACAGAATTTTTATCATTTTATCAAATACACAGAATTTTTTATCATTATTTTCATCATAATGACTCACATTTTTAAAAGCAGAGCCAGAAAAAGCTTCGGCCTATTTAAATACATTTATCCATTTAAATATATTTATTATCTATTTGCTTATAGATAAAATAGTAATATGTTTATATATATGTACTGCTTTATATATATATGTATATATATAAACTGATTCTATCACTGTTCTCAAAACTGAAGCTTTATAACATGACTTTGGATAAATCTAATACATTTTGTTTTCATTTCTTAAACTTTAAAATGAATATTATTTTGGGGNGTACTGTTTTCGGGAGTAGAACCCAGTGATTCATCACTTACATAGAACACCCAGTGCTCATCCCAACAAGTGCCCTCCTTAATGCCCATCACCTGTTTAGCCCATCCACCCCCTTCCCTTCAGCAACCTTCAAATAGCCCCAACATGGTATACCAGCCCAAAAGAACTCCCTCCTCCAAAATTTCTATTGGAAGGTAGAATAGTCAACACAGAATAGTCAATACATACATAATCTTGTAATTATCCTCCTTTGTTCTCAGAACATTTTCAACAGTCTCTAATCCCTGGGGTGGCCTATTTCATAGTAACTTTTTCAATGGGGCCTAAGTCATCTTTCCAATTTTGAAAGGTCTTGACAGGTCTCAATCTAGTCACCTTTCCAATACTGATGACATAGATTGGTAAAAGCAGTACTATAAACTTGAACACGAAAACAACGAATTTTCCTGACCACATTATCACAAGATTGGTGATTCTAATCAAATGAAAAAAATCATCAAAAGTACTCCTTTTAAACAAACTTATTTCATAGGAATATTATTATTTAGTTTCATTTTATTCCAACCATACCAAACCTTAAGTTTGTGGCACTGTATTACTTAGCTGAGTAATAACTTTACCAAACCTCTACAAAATATTTTAACTATAATAAACTTCATTTATTTAAACCAACTTTATTTTGAATGTTTTCAGTTACATCTAAAATAGTGCTTAGTTTTTGAGATGTTGCACAACCAGGGTGGTCAATCAGGTACAGCATTAGTACTTACGTCATCAGGAATAAAATGAAACTGGCTTAATAAAAGAAATGAAAATTCTCCCTCTATTTAAATTCTAAACACAGACAACAGGGCTCCAAAGAGAGAAAACAAATCTCTTTAAAGAAGTAAACTTTTAACCTTCATTCCTTGTCGCTGTAACATAATTGAACCACTCTTTCACACTTGCTACTCCATGGGGTGGATTTTCATGGCGACGCCTTGTTATCTTAGTTATTGTTGCCATAGGACTTTCCAAAGCACCACATGGTTTGGTAACCATGGTGTTATGGCCCAGATGAAAATCCAACGTTTGTACAATATATGTAGAATGATCGCTAGACCCTAGAAGAAAAAAAAGGTTTCTTAATGTTAACAAGCTACATTTAGATGCAAGAAAATAGATGAGGCTTTAGACCACAGATTTAGCTAGCTCATACATAAATAAGATTGTAAAATTGAGAAGTGAGAAGAAAATCACAAATAGGTTTGCTTTCTTTTAGTTATAACTAGATTTGTCCCCAGTAAGATGATGAGCATCAACCATTTTTTCCTTCATCATTAAGAACCCACAGATTAGGAAATTAAAGCCAAAAGGAAGGCTTATCACTGTAAATAGATGTGAAAGCATAGCCTTACCCATAAAAGTTTTATAATACAGTATTGATGGACAATTTCCTTAATTATCATCTGTCTTTTATATTTTTACAAGAAAAATTTACAATCACTATTGTTTATGACTGTAGCCAGCCACCACAGCAGAAACTTTAATTGCTTAATTAAAGAAACAAAATAAGGTGGCAAGTTCAGAAATAAGTGCTGGAACATGTTATGTTCCAGACTTTATATTGACACATTGGCACTAAACTCCATGACATGTCAAGTACATGAGAACAAATAGGGTTGGACTTCAGTAATATAAGAAAAACATACAAAAGATATGAGAAAGGAAAATTATTCTGTCATTTATATTCATATCAGAAAGGTAAAAGTTAATTATAAGAAAAGGTAAAAGTTACAAATGTGTCCATTTACCATCTTCCCAGATTTTCTGAGCTTCAGTCCAAAAAGCAATATTTGGTTCTTCTAAGTGAAAAAGGGCCCAGGATTTTGAACGGAAATTTGGACCATGAAAACAAGCTAGTGTCATATGATTTCCATGTAAGCTCATTGATCCTCCAAACTGCATTCCATTTTCTGGTAATGGAATCTGAAATAAGGATATGTGGCACCCTGATACCACCTTCAACACTCCAGGCCAATGTCGATGATGGGCTGCATCAAGCACTGCAAGAAAACCAAAAACCATTTATCCTCAAGCGTCTCTCAAACATCCTGAATGGCTGGTGGGTGGCTATTCTCTACAGCTGAAGTGATGCAGGTAAGGGAAGAAAACAGTCCAATACTTGGCTAACATTAAGCAAAGCTGATAAAAATACAGTCTGGAAAAAGCTGCATAACAATAGATAGAATTAAGGAAAGTAGTAACTTGCTAATAATAATTACAACTAACATTTCTGATGATTCATGATTTACAAAGTACTTGCATGAAATTTTATACAATTCTCACAATAATTCTGTAAACTGGGTATTTCATCTAGATTCTTTTCAAATGAAACAGAAGAGGGGTTTAGTGAACCAGTGACTAGAAAACCAGAAATCAAATGCAGCTCTCCTTATTTTTTAATTCTCTTATACCCTTGCTACTCAAAAGCACTCTGAGGACCAGCAGCATCAGCATCACATGGCAGCTTATTAGAAATAGACTCTTAAGTCCACTTTGTACCTAATATATCAGAATCTTCATTTTAATGAGATCTCCAGGTGTTTCAGATGCACATTAAAGTTTGAGAAGCACTATTTATTTCTTACTTATCCCAATAATGTCCTTTCTGGCTGTTTTCCACAGCTCTCACTCTAGATCCAACCAAGGACATATATTGTATTTAGTTGGCATGTGTCTTTAGTTTCCTTTAATCTGATTCCCTAAGTCTGGTCCAACCAAGGATCATATTTAGTTTCTTTAATCTAAAACAATTCACTAAGCCTGGTTTGTTTTCCATGACAAGGACTTTTTTGAAAAATCCAGGCCAGGCATTTTGGGGAACAGCTCTCTAATTTGTAATGTGCCTGACACCAATTCTAGTGTAAAGTAAATACAGAGACTATAAGAACAAGATAAATGAAACTACAAGGAAACAATTGAAAAAAAATCTAGAAGGTAGGACATTCTGTAGGAAAACTGGCCAAGGCTCTTCAACAAGTCAGGTCATTTAAAAAAAAAAAAGGACCAAGTAGAATTAAAAGAGAATAAAGGAA
>NW_027531015.1:886485-920265 GCF_008692635.1 Crocuta crocuta | reverse complement strand
GTTGTAAGAATAATTTTAGGTCAATTGTGGAATGTAGTCAGAAGGCTAGAGGAGATAATTAGCAAAATGGAAAACTGGATATTGTTCACTAGAAAAGGTTACAAAACAGTATGAACAATATTTTGGTAAAAAGTAGATGTGTATATAGGTTCATAAAAAATTATCTGAAAGCATATAAACTGTTCAGAGTGATAACTTCTGAGTGGAATGTGAGGTTTCTATTTTTTGCATGTATTTATTTTCCAGGCTTTTCCAGTGCATATATATGGCTTCTATGATTATAAAAAAATTATTTTTTTAAGTTTATTTATTTTCAGAGAGGGAAAGAATGCACATACTTGAGTGGGGAAGAGGGAGAGAGAGGATTCCAAGCAGGTTCCATGCTCTCAGTGCAGAGCCTTACATAGGGCTCAATTTCATGAACTGTGAGATCTTGCTCTGAGCCAAAACCAAGAGTCGGATGTTTAACCAACTGAGCTACCCAAGTGCCCCTAAAATATTTAAAATTATCCTGATTCTGACTACTCTTCACCACTTTTACCTCTCTCTAGTTAAAGTCACCATCATTTGGGGGCACCTGGGTGGCTATGTTGGTTAAGCGTCCAACTTTGGATCAGGTTATGATCTCACGGCTCGTGGGTTTGAGCGCTGCATCAGGCTCTGTGCTGACAGCCAGCTCAGAGCCTGAAGCCTGTTTCAGATCCTGTGTCTCCCTCTCTCTCTGACCCTCCCCTGCTCAGGCTGTCTCTCTCTCTCTCTCTCTCTCTCTCTCAGAAATAAATAAAACATTAAAAAAATTAAAACAAGTCACCATCATTTGTTGCCTAAACCCTTCAAATTGTCTCCTTACTGTTACTATGTGTGCAATAATAGTAATGGTAATTACTGAGATGGTCTCTACTTGCACTCTTAACTACCTGTAGTCTAATCTCTACATAGAAACCAGACTGATTCTCTAAAAAAGAGTATTTTAAGGGGTGCTTTGGTGGCTTGATCAGTTGAGCATCTGACTCTTGGTTTTGCCTTACATCATGATCTCACCGTTTGTGGGATTGAGCCCCTAGTCCATAGCACAGAGCCTACCTGGGAATCTCATTTTGTCTTTCTCAAAATAAATAATTTTTTTAAAGGAGTACTTTAAGAAAAAGTAAATCAAATATCAAATCTGTTCAGAACTCTCCAATAGAGCTGTCTATCATATTAAAAACCTTATTTGTGGCCATTCATGTCCAACATTTTCCTGCTTGCTCACTCTGTTCCAACAAAGTAGCCACCTTAATGATCCTCAAATAAACCAATTTTCTTCTACATTAGTGCTTTGCACTCTTCAATCAGCCCCTATGCCCTGAACTCTCTTCCTTAGAAGAGATCTTTCTAGTCTAAATCTGTCACTTCAGAAAAGGCTTCTCTGAACCCCCTTCCTAAACTAGCTAGCCTCACACACTAGAATTCTTTATCTCCTTTCCCTGCTTTTTCAGCATATCTTTCTACCTGAAATTATCTTACCTATTTAGTTGGTAAATTAATTATGATATATCTCCCCCACTAGAACAAAGCTTTATGTAGGTAGGAACTTTGTCTACTAGATCTCCTATGTCCAAAACCATGCTTAAGAACTATGCTTAAGAACATAGTTGATTTGCTGATTGAATTACTGACTGAATATAATAATCTGCCTAATATGACACATCTAATAAATCCAAACTTAGACATTCTCATTCCACAGCCCAAGCTCTAAACCAGAACCAGGTATGGTTATAGGTGAGTTTGGCAGGGGGAGGAGATAATAAATGACTTCCCAAATGATGGCCTTTAATTCCATTGATGGCAGGAAATCAGGTACATTGCTGAGTGAATATAGAGCATATGAACCACTTTGTAAGTATGGTATACAGATATTATATATTTTATATTAAGGTTGTAACATAACATTTAGTAAAGATAAAGCATATATAAAGGCTTAGTTCTAATCCTTACATTGTTCTTGTGAACTTTTCTCTAAGTTATTAGTCATTGTCTTAGGTGGAAGGTATGGAACGGGTCCCCAGGTAGACAGAGCTCGTTTGCTGGTGTCAAACTGTTGAGTGAAAAATTCCTGGAGCTTCATTCCTATTTTTATCAGGTCTGGCGTAGTTGATCTTGATATCATTACTTGGAATATATCCCACTTCAAATCTCCATGGACAAATATTTCACTAAAGCATAAAACAGAGTATCATATATCTTATGCAAGAGAGCTTAAAAAAAAAAAACAAACCAAAATTCCCTTCTTCACCCAGCTTTTTCATTCATATTGCTGCATAATAGAAAATCATTTTGCAAGAAAAGTGAATTGTTTGTGTTTTCTAACTGGAGAAGAGAAAACATATTAGGAGCAGTCCTATAAAGTGTTCAAAAAGTAACATTTTACTAAATACCTTTTATCAGTCATGCTTGAATCCAGTGTATTATACAGATTTACTTTCCATTCATCCTGAAGCTTGAGATCAGCATTACTGAAGATACCCATGAGGATACTTGAGCCCATGTAATCAACACGAGCTTCTGTAGAACCCATAGTAATCTGAATTTTGTGACTGGGTTGCTGATTTGGATGTTCAGAAATATGAGCTAAAACAGAAACAATAATGACTTTTCACAGAAATGCCTAATAGGAAACACTTATCAACATCAGTTTTCAAAAACTTGTTTTCAGTTGTAAAATTTCAACATACCAACCATCTCCAAAGCATTAACATCTATGGTTCCTCCAACTACTCCTCCTTTAGAATCTAACTGTGATCTTCCCAGACCAACAGACATGCTTATCTCTCGATCTCGATTACTTCCTACTGACAGACGGCCCTGACTCTTCAAACCACTAGTTGTCCAACTGGAAAAAAGAAAAAGGGTTATTAAGCTTTCAATGTCATGAATTAAAACAGGAATCAGAGGATTTTAAAAAGTTTGACAGAACAATATATTTCTTATAAAAACTGTGGTAAACATTTGCATGTTAATATTGATGATAAAGCTTTCTTCTTACCTAGCTAATTACACTATTTTCCTTATAATTATCTCTTTTTAGAATACACATTCCATGCTGTTTTAGATTATGTATCTTTAGGATAAAGCCACTTTCAGGAAAAGCAATTTATATCTTTTTTCTACTGTCTTTACGGTCTCAAACATTTCAGTTTTAAGGTTTTAAAGGTTTTAAATTGCTTTACTACAATATAAGAAAAACTACAACTAATGATTAATTTTCCTTGTATCTGAATAGCTTACGTTGTATTTCCCATTACATTACTCATATTCATTTGAACGTTTAATTGCTTCAAGTTGATGGCAAATACGACCAGTGTTTCCCATGGAGTCCCTTGTTGGCTTGCTGCTTTGTTTGATTTGTTAAAAGGAGTTGATGTTTTTGAAAGTGAATCTAAAAATAGAAAAATCAAAAGCACATTCAATCACACAGAAACAGACAATTAAAAATTATCACTCTTAGCACTATAATCCCTAAAGTAAAAATATGGTATTCGGAATTAAAACCTAACATTTACTACCCAAAGCAATCTACACATTCAATGNATGGATCAAGAAGATGTGGTTTATCTATACCATGGAATACTACATGGCAATGAGAAACAATGAAATCTGGCCATGTGTAGCAACATGGATGGACCTTGAGGGTGTTATGCTGAGCGAAATAAGTCAGGCAGAGAAGGACAAATACCATATGTTTACACGTATAGGAGGATTAGGAGGAACTTAACGGAGGACTGTGGGGGAGAAGTTGGGAAATAGTGGGGGAGTGGGAGAGAGGCAAACTATGAAAGACTCTTGAATACTGAGAACAAACTGAGGACTGATGGGTGTCAGGGGGGAGGGGGGAGATGGGCATGGAGGAGGGCACTTGTGGGGATGAGCACTGGGTGTTATATGGAAACCAACTTGACAATAAACTATACAAAAACAAAAACAAAAAAACCCTAACATTTAATAGCTGTCACACTGCCTCTAAAATACTAGCTACCATTACTGAATGAGTGTTCAGTAAGAGCTGACAGTCTTACTTTTTAAAAGCTCATTAAGTTTCATATGATCTCCATTTTATATGAGAAAATTCTGGTGTGCATGTGATACAGTGGCACAGAGCATCATCCTTGGATTTGCTTAACAAAGGATAAAATCAGAAGTTGCTGCTGCCAAATAGAGGACCTGAAGGCAGGAACTATTCTGAAATGCAGACACCTGCTGAGGCACCTGTATTCTGGGTTCCTATGGGCTCAGTTTATATCTTGAATCCTTCATTTGCTAATTATACTCTTAAGCTTGTGACAAGAACTACATCATTTTTATGTTAAGACACAAATAGAGTGCTAGGCATATAAAAGAGTTCAAAAAACACTAGCTGAATAAAAGAATGACTGAATGAATAAATACCAAAGATTAACATTTTCAATACTGACATCTTTAACAACACTATAGGTTGGGGTTATTATTTTTTTTTTTTAAGTTTACTTATTAGAGAGAGAGTCCACATCCAAGTAGAGGAGAGGCAGAGTGAGGACGAGTGAGAGAATCCTAAGCAGGCTCTGCACTGACAGTGCAGGGCTCAAATTAAAAAACAGCAAGATCATGACCTGAGCCAAAGTTGGATGCTTAACAGACTGAGCCACCCAGGTGCCTCAACTGGTTTTACTTCTAAAAATAACTGTACCATGTGGAGCAAACTAACATATGCTCATTCCTCTCTCCCTTTCTCTTTTCAGTGTTACTAGCCACCCACCCACCTATTTGCCAGAAGCTGCTGGCCAGTACTCTGAAGTGTTTGTTTTGTTTGGGTATTCCAACCTCTAACCCCCAACCACAATCATCTTCCATAAAAATCTGCAAGAGTATTTTTTCCTACAGTTGAGGCAGAAATCTGAGAGTAATGAATTAAGATTTTTATCTTGGGAGCATTGGGGAGATACTGATAACAAAGAGAGCAGTGTTAACCTCTTCGGGGAACTGAAGAATCAGACACACTCCTTGATCTTATGGAAGCTGGGGATTTTAGGCTCTGTGCTGCTGTCCCTGGTGACATGGTGCTGTTTGTCATATGCTCATTGAATACATTAGGTGACTGAGGCATGTGGGTAAAGGAGGCGGACTGACTAGGTTGCTCCCAGGTCCTGCAGTAAGCTTTTCTTGATGATTCAGGGGACAGATGTTGGCTTACACCTTCAATGGAATCAGGTGTCCCTGGGCCAGACGCTATTAGAAAAGCAGAAAACAGAAACAGAATTAACCAGGGTAGAATCTCCATCTTATAAAATAATACATTTCACCACTCCACCATTTCTAATTATATATTCCTTCTAGTTCTTTATTTGGTAACTGTACAATAATTTATGGTTTGCAAAGTACCTTCCAGCATGCTATTTTATTTAATTCTCACAGAAACTCATTGAAAAGGGCAAGACAAGTCCATTTTATAGATAAGGGAATAGACTCAGACTTGGATTTCTAATATTTTCTACAGTATCAGGCCAACTCTACCTTTCGCTTACAGAGTGTACTACTACAACAATATATAAGTCCTAGAGAAAAAAATGCAGGCAATACGGTAACATGTCCCAAACATTTTCTGTTTTTCATGCTTAAATAACCAGATTAACTTGAATGGTTAGATGTATTTCTGCATTTTCAGATTTTACAAAGATTACAGAGTAATCATTATAGAATATAAGTCAGCTCAATGTAATCTCTGGAAGGGCAAGCTTTTTGTGTTCTCCAGTACTTATAGATCCCCGATGGTTAGCACATTAGAGGTGCTCAGGAGACATTTGTTCAGTGAGTGAATGAACTGCATGGTACAGCTTACCAAGTAAGACAAAGCTTGTGCTATCAATCAGAGGTTCTTGTTATTACTGTAATCACAATTAAAAGCAACCTAGGTATAATTACAGTTATATAACAAGCTTACTTGGCAAATTTATAGTTTGGTCTCCAAGGAATAGGCGCCTTGCAATACTTCTCCTATACCAGGCTCTTGGAAATGCCAGAATTTCACTGAGTCGACGCATATCATATTTAAAGGAGGCAGAACCTATATCACAGACAGCTAATACAGAAATAAATAAAATCTGTTAGATTTCCAAAACTTTTAATCATGATAGGCATAACATGGCACATTACACAACTGAATTATATTTCTAGGAGAGAGAGAGACAGCGTGAGCAGGGGAGGGTCAGAGAGAGAGGGAGTCACAGACTGAAACAGGCTCCGGGCTCTGAGCTGGCAGTCAGCACAGAGCCCGACGCGGGGCTCGAACCCACGAACCGCGAGATCATGACCTAAGCGAAAGTCGGACGCTTAACCGACTAAGCCACCCAGGCGCCCCTACACAACTGAATTATAATTAAATATCAAAATAATTTACATGGTATGATTAGTAAGTGATAATATGTATTCCTTCCACAAATGATTAAAATAGCACATTCTTACATTATTCCATTTCCTTTTTTGAGGTGAGGCAACTTGAAAGTCTGTTTTTACGTTATCATGAAATTCTGAGAGGTTCTAAAGATGAGACTCAATGACAGCTTTCAACTTTAACATAGGGCTCCTCTCAAATATGAAAACTGAATAATCAGGATGGGCAGGGAATACAAACTTCCTCAAAAGTAGCTGCAAACCAAATAGTGTGTGGCAAGAACTACTATTTTCCTTTTAGAAAAGAGCAGTGACTTGTCAGTCTGAAAGCATTCTTCTGATGGCCACCTCCTGGGGTTCTACTCTGAGCATTGTGATGCTCCTGCTTTACATGCTCTTCTCTTCTTCCACCATAGCTTCTGTAGGATTTACACACCAATGTCTCCCAAATCTAACATTTCTGTTTCAACTCAAGGCCATATCCACACATCCCATCAGCCAGTGGTCTACCAGACTCTCCCACCTAAATGTCCCATTAGGCACTTCCTTATTTTATAAGGTAATGATGGTCCACTGCCCCTTCTGTCACCTAGCTAAAAGCTTGAGACATCCTTGTCTCCTCTATTGCTCCTTACACAGTTTGTCCTCAAACATGTAGATTTTCTTATATTTCTCTTAAAATCATTCCCTCTGCTTTTTTACTGTCATAGTTCAGGGCTTCATTCCCTATTGCTTGGTCTATTTCAACAGCCTTTTCAAGCATCTCTCCATTTTTCACTACCATCACTCTCTTTTTGAAACACCAATCTGAAGCATCATTCCACTTTTTTTTTTAATGCAAACATGTTTATTTTATAATCCACATACAATTCTTTTGTGTGGTAAGAACACTTAAAATGAGATCTACTGTCTTCAGAGATTTTTAAGTGTACAATACAGTACTGTCATCGTTAAGCACAATGCTATCAACCTTTTTCTTAAAAACCTCTAATGGCTTCTCATTGCCCAGAGGATCAGAACACTGTTCGTTTAGCCTGGCATATGAGTCCCCTAACAATCTAGTCCTGGTTTATTTTACTAGCTTTACCTCTGCCAATTCCTCTCTTCTTCTGGACATTCAACCATACAACCAGTTAAATGTTCAGATACGCCTATGTTTTGCTTCAGTGAACCAAAGTATGATCCAAAAACATATCTTTTGATGCTTTTGTACCCTTAAATACCATGTTGCTATAGCCAAGAATTTTCTTACATAAATTTGAAGATCTGGCCCAAATATTTTTTTTTATGAAGCATTACCTGATCTCTTGAATAAAACTACTGTTTTCTCCTTTTTATATAAGCCTTCACTACAGCATTAATCACACTGCAATGTCATTTATTTTTCTACTCATAAGATCTTGCCTATTCATGCCTGCAATCATTGAGGAGAGTGCCTTGTACAAGTTCACTGTTAAATATAGGCTCAGTGTATGTTTGTTGAATGCATACTAGATTTAAGTATACTTACTATATTGTGCAGTTAACTTTAAAAGTTTTCACGAATGTGGTACTCCAAATTCTTCAAAATATTCCACATGCATTTAATTTTAAATACTCAAATCACAACATAAAGAAAATGAGCAAGTGATCTGCCCATAGGTATATAGCTAGTGACAAAGCTAGCAATATATACACATACAATTTAAGATCTTATGACACCAAGTAAACATTTTTTACCCATCATCCCTCATTAGTGTTTTAAGAATTCATAATCAGAAAAATAATTTAAACTAATGAGAAGTCAGAAATTTTACCAATTCATGTCAGAGAAGTGAAGAAAAGAAGCATTTTTTTTGTGATTTAATTAGGCATATTTTGGCCTTTGGGTGATATTTCTATGCATTCATCTAGAAATCATAGTCCTAACATTGATTACTTAGCCTGAGATAGTACATTAGGCTAGACTGTTATTCATCTCCTTTAAATCTTGTGTCACTAAATACATTTAATATTTAAACATTATAGAAGAGGAGGCTCTTACTTCTGAAAAATAGTATTTTAATTAAAAAACTATAAAATTAAGTACCTGATATATTGATTAGTGTAGTGTCCATTTTGCTTGCAGACTTGCTTACAGACTGACTTTCAAAAAAGGAGGCACCTCCTGAACGCCTTATCCGAGACAAACTCACTTTTACAAATTCAAGGTTTATACTGAGTGAGTCTTTTCGACCAGTGACTGAAGTGGGTTCTTCATCCACATTCCCTTTAAAAACAAAAACACAACACACACATACAAATACATGTATGTATACCTACACATACATACAACTATCTTGTTATATGAAATTATCCAATACACTGGAATACACAATTAAAAATCATTTGAAGTGAAGTAGAATTTTTAGAATGACCTAATGAGCATTAGCATTCTTTCTTTTTTCTTAATATTTTTTTAATGTTTGTTTATTTTTGAGACAGAATATGAGCAGAGGAGGGGCAGAGAGAGAGGAGTACACAGAATCTGAAGCAGGCTCCAGGCTCTGAGCTGTTAGCACAGACTGTGCTTGAACCCACAAGCTGTGAGATGCTGACCTGAGAAAGTCAGAAGCTTAACTGACTGAGCCACCCAGGTACCCCAAATCTGCACTTTAAAATGACAGTGAAATTTAAGTTGGTTAAATAATGACAAGGAGGAGAAGGAAGAGGAGGAGAAGGGTTTCAGTTTAAATTGACAAATGTGATGCACACACTTAAAAAATTTACTACTTGTTGAATACAATTTCTTATACCAATAATGATTTGGCAAAACATTTAAACATTTAAGTAACATATATATCCTTTTAAGTCCAAAGATTACTGTGATGCATATAGTACTTATGAAATACTCTGTTTTAAAATATTTGTATAATTGGGGCGCCTGGGTGGCTTAGTCGGTTAAGTGTCCAACTTTCGCTCAGGTCATGATCTCGCGGTTCGTGGGTTCGAGCCCTGCGTCGGGCTCTGTGCTGACTGCCAGCTCCGAGCCTGGAGCCTATTTCAGATTCTGTGTCTCCCTCTCTCTCTGACCCTCCCCTGCTCACGCTGTCTCTCTCTCTCTCTCCTGGAAATAAATAAAAATATTAAAAATAAAATAAAATATTTGTATAATTAAATTTGAACTATTTGTTTTAGATTTCTACTTATTATGTAGAGACAGGATAGATATCAACAAGAAAGTAAACTTTCTGATCTTGTTTTATACCCATTATTAAAGGTATTATAATTTCTGAAAAGATCCAAGCTTGAAAAGGTGTTATAGGTGCGCCTGGGTGGCTCAGTCAGTTGAGCATCTGACTTCAGCTCAGGACATGATCTTGTGGTTTGTGGGTTTGAGCCCCACATCGGGCTCTGTGCTGACAGCTCAGAGCCTGGAGCCTGCTTCAGATTCTGTGTCTCCCTCTCTCTCTGCTTCTATATCACTCACCTCTGTCTCTCTCTCAAAAATAAACATTAAAAAAAAACAAAGAAAAGGTGCTTTAAATTTAAAAAGATGCAAACACTCTAAGTATACCTAGTCCTCCTGATCCGGGAGTGAGCCCAGAAACAGCAGTTTTTTGTTTCCCTGCTCCGTATGGATGAAATACATAAAGGGAAAAATCAGACATGCATGCAGTGAAGCTCAAACCAGATGAACTGCTACTGGAACTGGTTAGATCCGACTGACTACTACTATGCCGACTTCTGCCAAGAGGGCTGCCTAGTCCTGATGAACCTGTAGTGAACACAAGAAATGCAAAAATTACAAGCCACAGAAAAATTTTAAAGCCTGTCACTTAATACATTCTTATGAACTTGAAATTAAGTGGAAATACTCAAACATTATTAACTGATCAATATATTTAAATCCTTGAAATAAAAAGACTTAGAGGTACTTTGCAATTAACTTGTTCTATAAAGCAGGGTTGAATACTCTGCTTATCTCTGAAACATTTATACATAAGTTTTGGCCAACTCCATGGTTTCCTGTTACTTTTCTTCTTTGTTCCACATTCCGAAATGTGTATCTCCAAAATATATAGGCCTCCTTTGGATTCATATTGCAACTGGTTACTTGATATCCTACTAGAATGTGTCAAAGGCATTTAAAGCTTACCATGTCTGAAACTGAACTCTTGATCTTCATCTTCAGTCTGTTTTTCTTCCAGTGTTTCCCATCTCCAGTAAGTGACATTTCCAAGCAAATAGCTCAACCAGAAACCTGGGAGTTAATTTGTCATCCTTCCCACTTTCTAACTCCCTATCATGCAATTTATCACTGTATCATTTCTATGCCTGAGAACATTTATCAAGTCTGTCTACTCCATTTCAGTATTGTTACTCGAGGCTAAGCGATAATCAGTTCTGGACTGCTGAAAGGGCCAACTGTTCTCCCTGCTTCCTTCTACTCTTGTTCTCCTCCAAGCAACTCTCACACTGCAGCTACTCTAGTGACACTGCAGCTACTCTAGTGTTCTAAAGGTGTAGCTCAGAATCACATCTGCCTTCCCACTTAACCTTTTAATGGCTTCCCCACAATATCTGGCTCTTTCTTATCTCTTTAACTCTTTTTTAAAAACCAGTCTACATTTTGTTTGCGACACTCCACTTACACTTGTATTTTTCTTTTTCTTTTTTAAACTTGTCAAATTCTTTCTTGCTTCATGGATTTTAATATTCTCTACCTAAAGTGTTCCTCACCTCAAATCTCTGCTTGGTTAATTCATACTTGCCAACTTCACATTTCCACTTAAAATATGCTTGTTTGCTTATTACCTGGTTTCTCCAAATTCAACTTAGGTTCCACATTAGCAGGGACATATCTGCTAGTGAGGTACACTACCATATATCCAACTCAGACTTAGCCAGACCCCATTAAGTTCAGTAAGTTCTGAAAGAATAGATACTGTCATAACCTATACTTCCCATACATTTATTCTCATCATCATTCCTTCCTGCATATTTTATGATGATAAAATGAGGGATGCTGTTTCATTTTTTTTTTTTATTTTCTGAAGAATCAAAATGTGGGCACAACAAATTGTCACTCATTTCATATTCCTTTCACTACATATACCTAGCATAGCACATGTATGCTGCTATAATTTAAGTATCAATACTTTGTGACATTTTGTCATTAAGAAGAAAATGTGAAAAATCCCAGCAGAGAAATGGATATAGACATATTTTCCCCCTCCCTCATTAGCCAGTAAAGTAATAAAACATAATAAAATCCCATTTTAGTTTGTCACATTAACCAATGATTAAAAATAAATTAAAGTATAATGTTGGGAAGAATACAGTGAACTTGGTGTCTACATGCACTGTGGTGAGGATGCATAAATCTTATATTTGAGACATATTTAAATCATATTTAAATTATAAATCTCTTATAATTTAAGAAGAGTAAAAGTATCTAACACTTTAAAAATGTTCACTCTCTCTGACTCAGGAGTTTACTTTTAAGAATCTGTCCTAAGGATGTTAATTTATATAGAAAGATATTCATCTCAATATTATAAAATAGAAAACAAAAAGCCCAGGGAGTCTCAAATATGTGATCAAAATGATGGAATATCATGCTATCATTAAAGTTATTTTACCCATGAATATTTAATAATTTAGGAAAATCTGTATTTTAAGTTTTAAAAAAATAAATAGCAGCAGAGTTCATGTTTAAATTTTGCCTAGGAAGAAGACCATCTATAAAAATCCTGGAGAGTAGGTAGGAAGTGATAGTACTGATTATTTATGATTAAAGATTATCATTTTCATTTTTAGCACTCTTCTGATTTCTGTATTTTCTATGATGAACAATGAATTAATTTTATAATAAAAAAATAGGTTTACCAAAACTGACACTACCAATCCAATACTTTGTTTACTACAGTGCAATTTTATTTTATTTTTTTAAATGTTTTATTTATTTCTAGGAGAGAGAGACAGCGTGAGCAGGGGAGGGTCAGAGAGAGAGGGAGTCACAGACTGAAACAGGTTCCAGGCTCCAAGCTGGCAGTCAGCACAGAGCCCGACGCGGGGCTCGAACCCACAAACCGCGAGATCATGACCTAAGCGAAAGTCGGAAAGTCGGACGCTGAACCGACTAAGCCACCCAGGCGCCCCTACTACAGTGCAATTTTAACAGCAGTATTTTGGAGCTAAGTGTGACAGTGGGCAACTACATTAGCAAAAATATATTTCTAAAATATTAACTTTATTTTCCTATTTTATGGTGAAATCTTTCAAGGATTCACACAGCAAAGCAAATGCTTTAGCCATTTCTCCAGTTTCTTCTGACACTGCCAAATATCCGCTGGGGGCAAAATCACCCCTGGTTATGAACAACTGTTTTAATGGTAGTTCTATTATTCATCATTATCCATTTTCATTCATTCTAGTCTCTTTAAGAATAAAATCTTGGGGTGCCTGAGTGGCTCAGTAGGTTAAGCATTCGACTTCAGCTCAGGTCATAATCTTGCAGTTCGTGGGTTTGAGGCCCCGCGTCAGGCTCTGTGCTGACAGCTAGCTCAGAGCCTAGAGCCTGTTTTGGATTCTGTGTCTCCCTCTCTCTCTGACCCTCCCCTGCTCATGCTGTCTCTCTCTCAGAAATAAATAAAACATTAAAAAAAATTTTTTTAAAGCAATAAAATCTTTATCATTTGCAGATGTGAGTATGATTTTTATGGCAGAAATGACAGCTTTAATATAGTGAACAGTGACTGTGTCACCAGGAAATCACAGGTTCTGTTTTAAAAACAAAACTTTTCATGAAATGGATATTTTAATTAGGTAACAAGATTTACCATTGTGTGTGTGTGTGTGTGTGTGTGTGTGTGTGTGTGTATACACACTACCTCATACAATCTTATTTCACTGTGATAAATTCTTACAAGATAACACTACATCTTTTTTTCTATTTGTAACACTGATTACTCTTAAATGTAAAAATAGAGCATAACATAAAACATTCAGAAGTACTTAGATGTATAACATGACAGTTACTTGATAGTGCTTGTAGTATGTACACCCAAGCCAATCAAAAAATGCTACCCAACTGCCATTCATTTGTACCAAAATATACTAAAAACTTAGATCTCTGTATTTTTTCTGTAAATACTCTAATTCTCAAATATTCTCCTTTTCCAAATTTATTTTTTAGAAATCTATACTAATTACTATTAAAATATTTATTTAAAAATAGAATTTGCTTTACACCAGTGGAAAAAAAGAGTGTTTCTATACCTGGTATTCCAGTTTTGCTTGCAGAGGTCTTTGTTCCACTCTGGGTAGTATTACCTCCAGGGGATAAAGTCTCTGTGGGATATGTAGTCCCTAAAGTCTCTAGTTCTCCACGGTTGGAAGAAAACACCAAGTCCAGGGATGGCAGCTTCAGCATGCATTCTACTCTTGATACTGGTAAACAGCTAAACTTGATCTGTGAGGGCTAAAAAGTGCAGAAAGCCAAAAAAAAAAAAAAAAAAAAGTTTTTAGGAGAGTTCTTGAAATAGGTCCTGTGCACACACACTCATGATGGTCAATGCCTACTGCCGCTTGTAGCAAAAGATTAATTTCTAGAACTGTGCATAACATAACTACTAAAAAGTATAATTCAAGACCACTGGAAAATTTTAGGTTGCCANGAACTTTGGATTCCAAAATTATATTTAATTTCCATTTCATTCTACATATACCAAACACAAAAGAATTTTGTGTTTAATGTCCTAGCTTTATCAAACAGATACATGATATATTAACTGCAATGTATTAACAAAATGGTATTTAAAAAAATCTAAATATTTGAGGAGATACCTCTGAGTGATACATATTTAGACATTTAGATAATTCAAAACATTAAAGATGTCTGTGTTCATATTATACTTGTTAATAATCAAGTTTTTTAAAGGAAATAATTCCTCTTATACTAACATTTTAAAAAAGTTGTTGTTGTAACAGAAGTTGTATAAACTCTCAAGTGCTCACCCATTACATGTTTTTTTTTTTTTTTTCCCCAAATGTTTTATTTATTTCTAGGAGAGAGAGAGAGAGACAGCGTGAGCAGGGGAGGGTCAGAGAGAGAGGGAGTCACAGACTGAAACAGGCTCCAGGCTCTGAGCTGGCAGTCAGCACAGAGCCCGACAAGGGGCTCGAACCGACGAACCGCGAGATCATGACCTAAGCGAAAGTCGGACGCTCAACCGACTAAGCCACCCAGGCGCCCCGTTACATGTTTTCATCATATTTTCAAGAGGCTAATACAAAACTCCAGAAGATGAGCCTGAAGCCCATTTGACCAAATTGCTATTGTAGAAAATAGTTTGAACACATGACCATTAGTTTCTTTTATTCTTGAGATTATCAGATTTTAACTGATGGTAAACTAAATCCAGAAGTTTGGGGGCACCTGGGTGGTTCAGTTGGTTAAGCATCTGACTCCTGGTTTTGGCTCAGGTCAGGCTCTCATGGGTTTGTGGGTCCGAGCCCCACACTGGACTCTGCACAGACAGTATGGAGTGTGCTTGAGATTCACTCTCTGTTTCTCTCTGCTCCTCTCCCTCTTTGCTCCCCATCTCTTTCTCCCTCAAAATAAATAAACCAAGAAAAAAAAAATCCTGAGGTTTGGTTACAAATGGTTTTCAAATCCTCTTTAATGAATGGACTCAACCAGATACTAATATATACTCCTGGAGGCCTACTGATAAGACTGCATTTTATAATAAAATATTAAATAAAAATTCTATAACTTAGCAAAAATCTAACTAAGGTACTATTATGTGACTTCTATCTCAATTACACTTTATATTTGCCCAAAAAGGACCATGATGGCAAGAAATACACGAGTCTCAACAAAAAAGGGCATAAAATGCTATAAAAAGGGAGGTTTAATGTAAACATTTTTACTTTTGCAAAAAAGTCTGAGATCTAAAATTTGAAAGCCCAAAGATCTATGAATCTCCTCAGCAGAAATTTAATACACATATAAGACTGTACATATATTTCTCAGATGGCAATCTCTAAGCCATCATAGATATACTAAAGGTCCATGAAGCAAGGTTAAGGAAACTTTAAGGAAAATAATATTGGAAATATTCAAATAAACTTAAGAAAAACACTTTTCTTTAAAGCATAAAAGGAATAAATGAAGTAGATCACCTGAACTCGTACATAAACCACAACATCTACAGGGAAGGAAGAGTAAGCAGATGTTGAAGATGATACTAATGATGTTGTTGATTCTTCCATAGGATCGGGTATTTCAAAATGTCCCATATCTTCATCTTGTGAACTGACAGCTGTTAAGATATTTAGTTGTATTATTAGGGCAAAGGCAAACTATTTACTAAAAGATCTTTTCTCTTATGCTACTACCGAGATCAGGGATGTGAACACACAGAAATGTGCTTTTGTGGCCCATCATTTTGTGGCTCTTTCCCTATTCAAACCTATTGCTTATGTCTCTAAATTCCAATTCCTGTTATAAAACTGTACAAAGAAACTTAAGCCTTTGCCCTCAAGAAGTTTCTAGTTCAAGAGAAGAATCTAATATAGGAATTAAGGATGCTAATTTTGTCATTAACTAGCTGTGACCATGGGAAAATCATAACCTTACCTCAACTTAATTTCTTTATTTATACACGAGGACTAGATGATTTGTCAAGTTCTTTTTCAGTTCTATAATTCTTGATCACTGAATATATTAGATAATAATATATAACAGCACTAAAAATCCTTCTAAGTAATAGAATTTTTAAAATATGAGTGATGGAGAAGTAAAAATAAGGAGGATACTTACTTGTATAATTCCTTTCAATTGGTGTGATTGGGATAGTTTCCAGAGCTTTTTCCAGAAAATCTAATAGGCAGGGACTAATAACCATTTCTTCTGGCAATGATTGAAGTGCTACCCAAGCATATAATTTGGCTGTTTTGACTCCTCCACTTCCTTTTCCTTTGGCTAGAACATTTACAAATGTGAGGTGAATTTAATAGTTCTCATAAAACATAATAATTTTGTGAGAAATTAGAACTATATGATAGTTTTATCAGGTGAAGCACCTTATACCTGAACCATACAAGAATGCAATAAAAACAGCAGACTGATAGAAATGATATATTAATATTAGAATATAAAGATAATTAATGATGTACATAATACAGTAGTTATTCCTACTTGCTCTAAGTCACAGACTTTGGTTCAATTTTTCAAGTTTATGCTTTGCTTATTAGTGCTTCATTTAGCATTATTTTGTCCACTTAAGAAGATATAGAGAGATTTGACTAACAATGTTTTGTGGTAACTGAGGAAAAATGTTGTTTTCAGGCTTTCCTATGTTCTGCTATTTTTAGCTTAGGTATTTGTAATGCTTCCTTACATGGACTGCCATCTCTCTCCTTCTACATAACAAATATTTCTGTGTCAGTAGAATAAGTATAATAGCTAACTAAGACTTAGTTAACTTTGGTTTAACTGTACATGCTGATACACCCCCAGCATGTATCAGTTTTCTATACCTAGCAAAGCAGTTCAACTTCTATGAACCTGAACTTTCTGCATTTATAAAATGGGATTAATATTATCTGTCCTGCACTTAAATGGGCATAGATGTGCCTTGTTAATTGAAAAGTGATATAAAAAATATTATAATTATCATGACTACTGGCTATTTTAAAAGATTTATATATCAAGTTCCATCTCTCAAGCATTTTCAAATCTTGTCTGATAGTCCTTTTTTTTTTAATTTTAAATTTTTATTTTTTTTGGAAATTCTAATATATATTTGAGGTTCCTATTCATGTGGTGTGGTAGACAGATTCCAAAATAGCTTCCTTGCCTCCTGGTATCCATGCCCTTTTGTAGTTCTCTCCCACAGTGAATAGGGCTGACTGTATAATCAAAAAGATATTGTGGAAGTGATGGTTTGTGACTTCTGAGGCTAAGCCATAAAAGACATTGCATCTTCAGTCGTGTTCTCTTTAAGATCACTCCTTTTGAAGGAAGCTGGCTCACTTGTTATGAGAACACTCAAGCATCCCAGTGGACAGGCCCACATGGGGAGGAACTAAAGCACCAGCTTGCCCGCCATGTGAATGCAAAGTGATGGAAGCAGATTTTCCAGACTAGTCAAACATTCTGATGACTGCGGACTTAGCCAACACCTTGACTGCAATGTCACAAATGACTTTACTGGCCAAACTGCTCCTGAATTTCTGTTCCACAAAAACTGTGTTTGAGGTTAAAAGCCACCAGGTTTGGGATCATTTGTTATGCAATAATAGATAATAAATGTGGTTAAGACCAATGTACTTTGTCTGAAATGTAGAAGTTTAATGTTTCCATCTAGATCATAAGCTCCAAAATAGGAACTGCAGAACTTTTTCTAAATATGTATAGATCTAAAAAGTTAAATAAACTATTTAGTATATTAAGGATTTTTAAACTGATATTCTAAGGTAGTATCAATATGAAAAATATCCAGAAGTAGTTGGGCCACATTTCCATATATGGATTTTATATAGTTGTTATTGACAAATCTATGTCGTCCATTCTTAAACATGTGAACCTGAAAGACATTCTCAATAGAGCAAGTAGGTGATGACCAAAAAGTTACAAAAAAAATTTAAAATAAGGTATATTTTCCTGAAATACCTGAGGGAATAGGTGGGGGTTGGGGAGGAAGTAAGGTGTTAGTCTTGCTCTGGACAGTGCAAGGTAAAGGAGGAGAAGGAGGAGATGGTGCACTATCTTTCATACCATACAGCTTGGACTCTTTAGAGAGTGTTCTTGGCAAGGAAGATCCTCTGGAGGCATTAGGTGATTCAGTCTTTAGCGTCTTGGAATTGTAATGCAACTGTATTAAGACAAATAAACTTGCAAAATTAAAACAATGCAGATGAGGAAAATCAACAAATGTAGAAAAATGAGGAAGAAAGAACACCAATCCAGGAGTCAGAAGCCCCAGTTCCAGTTTTTTACAAGTTAATGTTGTGATACTAGTAAGATTCTTAACCTTTTTTCCTTTAAAATTTAAAGTCATCCCAGATAATACATTCTTATTTAGCTTAATGTTACAGGATTCTATAATTCTAGAGTCTAAAAAGTAGATGTTTAATTAAATTCAACTAGGAAAGGTTTAGCAGATGTTAGAAATATTCGCTGTATCAAAAAGTGACTTTTTTCTGCCAAAATTTCATGGAAAAGCTATATAAAAGAAGCGGCAATCTACATTTCAGATGTTCTTATGTTCAGAATATAGCTGTATCAGAGAAAAATACTGGAAAGTTTCATTTTAACATACTACATGTATGATAGAAAATGAACAGTGCTAAGAATAATCTAACCCTGGATGAATAGAAATGATATAGTAATGTTAATGTTAATAACATTTTAATATTGGAATATAAGTATAATTAATGATGCACATAATACAACCTAGACATTTAGGTTTTTACCTTTACATCAACTCCAGGGATGTAAAATACTGTTGTTTCTAAGTCACTAGGTTTTGTCTGTAGAGATGATGGCACCTTCTTGCCAGTCATTAAATGGGTGGTAGAAGCATAATTAGTTTGAAACTTCTTCTTTTTTGAAGGAGAATCTTGATCTAAACTCCTGGAACTTCTATCATAACTCCTATAAACAGAAAAATGTTTTATCCTTTTTAAGGACATTTATCTCCTTTTGTTTAAAATCAAACTTTTATTTATATAGTAAATGGAATGTAATCCTTTGTTAATAAAGTTGAAAAAGTAAAGCTTATTAGCGTCTCTAGCTAAACTGGTTAACGCCTTGCATGGATGATGTTTATGTTGTATTTTCCATAACTACATAGGTTACCTTTATTCTTTCCTAAGGCCGCAACTGTTTTCCCATGAACACAGTAGGTTGAGCCAAATGAAGTTGCCCCTTATGTAGGTAAAAACATCTGAATATCAGCAATTTATTATAACAAATTAATATTCTTCTTACTACAACTACATTTGTAGGAATTTAATTGTATAAGTGCCTTTTTATCTTCTTATTTTATCCATTTTATAAAACCCTCCTTAGACAAATAGATCATTTAAAAGTCTTTTTTTTTTTTCTTAAATATAATCTCTATACCCATTGTGGGGCTCGAATTCATGGTGCCAAGATCAAGAGTTGCATGCCCTACTGACTGCGCCAGCCGGGTGCCCCTAAAAATCTTTTATTATGAAAATTCACATACGCAAAAAAGTAAACAGAATGGTATAGTGAAACCCTAAGGCTCCAGCTTCAACAGCTGTCAGCATTCTGCTCTTTTTTAAAACTCTACATTTCTACCTACTCCCCATCTATCCATTCAATTATTATTTTCTTCAGTTTTTTGTTTGTTTGTTTGTTTTAAGAAAGAAAGAGAGAGTACAAGCAAGGGAGGGGGCAGAGGGAGAGAAAGAGAAAATCTTAAGTAGGCTCCACGTCCAGTGTGGAGCCCTACGTGGGGCTTGATCTCATGACTCTTGGGATCATGACCTGAGCCAAAATCAAGAGTTGGATGCTCAACTGACTGAATCAGCCAGGCGCCCCCTCTTTAGCTCTTTTTAGATTAGGTCTAAGGAAAGCAAAGAAAATTTAAAGAAAAAATAATCTAATCTTGAGCCTACTTATAACACCATTATTTAAACGATGGAAACAAATGGTAAAGCTGCAGTTAGATCCTAAACAACATTCCAGTATACTGAGGCCTCTATGCCAACTGTTTCTCAGTCTTTATCTCTATGTGAATTCATCAAAACTCTGAATAACCAAGATATCTTAGAGTTATCTTCTCTTTAAAATAGAATGCACTTCTCTTTAAAATAGAAATGTGCACGATGCAAGGATATTTAAAGGAGAATTCCAAAGATACAATTCTTTTAGCATTAAATTGCTAGAATCTAAATCAGACATCCATTTCCAATTGCCAGAAAATTTTATACACTTGTTTAAAGAAATAGTATATTATACAAATAACCACTCAAACTTTGCAGGTGTGATTAAATCCACTCTTTAAATCTGCATTTTGGGACATGAGTGGAAAAGTTTGTTGTAATTCAGTGATATAGAAATGGTATTTCTAACAAATGAAATTACATGTACCCCTTTCTGACCAATTTCTTACCTTCTCAAACTTATATCGTCATGTTCTTGTAGAAGGGTAGTTGGGTGGAGCACACATTTTCCACTATCAATTTCAACCCGTATATCAAGTTCAAAGTCAATATTTCTCTCTGTAGCTGTGCCACTAAGACTTCGGTTGACTGGAGCTGTGGGCCAGCGTTCTGTAAACAGCTGATGAACAGCAGCAAAACCTGTTGCTTTTTTACGAGATGTATGTCTGGAGAAAGAATAACTGACCATTACATTGTATTAAATTGAAAAATTTTTCAACAAACTATTTTCCAAAATCTTATGTGAGCAAGAGCTTATAAATAAATTTTACTATTTCATAAATTCATATATAATACTCAACTAGCTCATACTATTGAAGTTTTTCCTAGGTTTGATGAAGTTACATTTTATTCAGCAACTATGCACTCAGTAACTATTTTGTGCTGAGCAACACGCTAGGTGCTGATGACACAGACACCATCACTGCTGTTAAGGAGTCTGGATATTGGTGTATGATCTACATTTTCGAGAAAATTTTGTATTTGCAAATTGTAAAATGCTTCCTTCCTAATTTTATTAAAAGACCAAAGAATAGGGAAAGAAAAAATAATGCCATATGGAGCTAAATTACATTAGTAAACCACAGATATGTCTCCTAGTCTCTCTCTGGCTAGGCAAATTAAGATTTTTTTTCTAGAAAAGTCAGTCGTTACACATAATGCTTTAAAGCTCAATTCTAAACTCTGAAATACTACTGAAGGGTCTCAAAACAAAAAGGCTACTTACGAGGGTTTCCTATAAATATAAAACCTTTCCCTCTCATGGTCTTCATCCTTTTCATCCTTCTCAGAATCTTCACTAGTAGAAGACAAACTGTCATCCCGTCGGCCCTCTTCAGGTTGGAAAGAAATGCCTGCTAAAAAGCCTCCTGGAGTTTTGGAAGAACTGAACACGGAATATGATCCTTCACTGTTTGATGAATAATGGGAGGGACCTTCAATGGTTACTGACAAAAGGTCCAGCTCTGTCTCCTCTGGAAACTGTTTGTAAAAAGAGAAAACATGAAATCAGGTTCATATCATGTATCTTTTCTTAATTAAAAAAAGAGAAAGAGAAAGTACATGTTTAAACATTTAAAATTCTCTCAGAGTTGAATTTCATCACTCTGAACTGAAAGAAAGGTCAGATTTATGAAATAGCACACCAAGGAAGGAAGCAGGAAAGTCACACTGCTGACATACTAAAAATTTAGAGTGAAATTTACTTTGCATAGGCCTCTGTCAGCCTGTTAATCAGTACATATTGTGTAATTGTTTAAGTTAAACATGCAATGAGGACAAGGCAAATGATGTGATCAACTGTAAAACAGATCAGAGGCAAGAGAGCAATTAGTGATGGAAGAGCATGCAGTGTCAGTACAGAAAGTACCTCATGCTTCTAGATGCTTTTTGTAGACATACTTTTTTTGCATTACGGCAAATTGTTATTTTTATTTTTTTTCTCAAGTTAGTTAACATACGCACTGGATTCAGAAGAAGAACCCAGTGATTCATCTCTTACATATGACACCCAGTGCTCATTTCAAAGAGTGACCTTCCTTAATGCCCTTCACCCATTTAACCCACCTCCATCAAACCTCAGTTTGTTCTCTGTATTTAAGAGAGAATATATTCACACAAGGGAACCTTGTGTGAATATATTTTTTTAATGTTTATTTATTTTTGAGAGAGAGAAAAAGTGTGAGTGGGGCAGAGAGAGAGAGGGGCACAGAGGATCTGAAGCGGGCTCTCTGCTGACAGCAGAGGGCCCAATGCAGGGCTTGAACCCATGAGCCATGATATCATGACCTGAGTCAAAGTTGGACACTTAATCAACTGAGCCATCTAAGCGCCCCAGCTTTTTGTAAATATATTTTTTAAAAGTCCTAACTGATTGACAATAGATGTGCAAATAGTTATGTAATTAAAGAATCAAATTCAAGAATATTAGTTTTTAAGATGAATAGTTTATTATTATAAACACTATGTCACTGAGGATTGCACCAGGAGGCCACTGTATTTAGGAAGGTCAAACAAAAACAAAAACAAAACTTCCTATGATCTAATTTGTATTCCTAATTTTAAGAGTTGCTTAACTATCCCTTGAAAATGTGAAAAGCCTTTGTAAAGTATAACGTGCAAGGTAATGAAATCTATTGATGCTGCTATCAGCTACAAAATTAAATACATGAAAATGGAATATTATAATCAAAATTTCAAACATGCAGAATCCAGCTTTTACTCACTTATAATATATATGTTATTTAATAAATATGTAAGACAGGTTTTATTTATCAAAACATCTTCAAGTTTTAAGTGTAGTATGAGTTTATGTAAATATCCCTTTGTCATATTTATTTATATTTAGCTATGTCTTAATCTATTTTATAACTTATGATTTTTATATACTACTTTTTACTAAAAGCATATACTACTATTTAAAAATAGGACTTGAACCAATTCAAATATTAATGCCTTTAAGAACCACTTAATCATTTCACAATATAAACATGTATCCAATCATTAGCTGTATGTCTGAAACTAATATGTTATATGTCAATTTATTTCAATAAAAAAAAGTTGGATGAGGAAAATCATATGTAGAATCACTCCATTCAATTCTGTAAATAATTTATTTCCAAGTTCATTAAAAAAACCCTATGTGTATCAAGCTCACTATAATCTAACTATAGTTCTAAAAATTCAGTTTGACTAAATTAGTGTAACTATGGGATATATACTGAAATTATAGCTTAAAAGGGTGGAGAAAGGGAAACAAAATATATGCTGAATTAAGGTAACTTGATAGAAAATTATTAGACAAGGATTTATATATTCAGTATATAGATATATTTTTATAAATTATTTTTTTAACATTCATTTATTTTTTAGAGAGAGAGCAGAAGCAGAGAAGGGGCAGAGAGGGGGGGAAACAGAGGATCTAAAGCAGGCTCTGTGCTGACAGAGAACCCGATGCAGGGCTTGAACCCATGAACCATCAGATCGTGACCTGTACTGAAGTTAGACGCTCAACTGACTGAGCCATCCAGGCACCCCCTACACACAGATTTTTAAAATTCAATTTTACTTTCATAACTTATATTTAGGGAAAATATTTGGTTCATAAAAGTGTTCATTTAACTTACAAATGATTGTATATCACATTTTCAACAGTTTTGAATATGAGACTATTTTTTATTTATTTTTAAATATTTATTTTCAGAGAGAGAGGGTTCAGGGGATTGGTGAGAGTGGGGAGGGGGAGAAGGGAGGAAGGGAGGGAGGGAGAGAGAGACAGAGAGAGACAGAGAGAGAGAGAGAGAGAGAATCCCAAGCAGGATCCATGCTGTCAATGCAGAAATGCAGAACGCGACACAGGGCTTGATCTCACAAGATCATGACCTGAGCCAAAATCAAATGCTGAATGCTTAACTGACTGAGCCACCCAGGTGCCTCAAACATGAGAATCTTGTTTTTAATGGATTGCTTTTATACATGTATGCTTTTTATACCAGTGACTCCAAAGAAATAAATTTCAAGGATTAATTTGTTGTTCTGAGAAAAATTTGATTCTAGTTTTAATTAGTTAACAAAAAAATTTTTTTGAAGAGAAGATTCATTTTGTAGTTGAATGCAGGGAAAAGAGATGCACTTAGGGATTAGCAAATAACTGACAGCAGTTTTTGATTTATGAGTTGGTTAATTGGTAAGCTGATTTAGTCTTTAATTTTGGAGATTCAATAATTAATACTGTACAAAGGACAGAAATAAAATGTATTCGTGCAAGAGCTTGTAAGACATATGTGGTGAAAAATTGAAACAATTAAAGCTTTATGTAAAATATTTTTGAGGTCTGAGTTTAGTACAAAATGAGAGAAAGACATCTGAAAGCAGATTTTGAGGGTGGTTAATTAGTTTTAAAGGAAAATTTATGTTGTTCTTAATAAGTACCTGAAAATACCCTTCCCCGGGAGAGCTGGATTGTGGTGTACTTCCCCATATTGTTTTTTTCAACTTAATTAAAATAATAAGAAATATATATAAAAACTCATGAAAAATAAACAATGGTTTAAAAGTAAACAAATATTCAAAAAACAAAACATGTTAACATAAAGTTTAACATACATAAAATTAAATGTAACTTTTAAGCTGACCTTTTTTGACTTCTGGTTTCTGCCATTATTGCTATATATTCTGAACTAAAATACATAATAAAATACATAAATACATAAAGTATAACATTCTTCATTTATGCCTATATAAAAGACCTCGTTTAATGTGGATTCATACTTGAAAGGAAAATCACGCAACAAAATCTTTCTCGGTAAGCGTGAGCAGCAGAGTCTTCACCCTTGGTGTAAAACACTAACACCCAGCAGCAGGGCTCGCAAATGATGGCGTGGACGCAGTGCCCTGCTGTTTGGCAATTTTAGATACTTCAATCATCACAATCCACAGTTTCATCATAGGTAGGAATTAGTATTTTGAAATTGTGTAAGTACTATAATTTTGTACTTATTAAAATTATTTTGCACTGTGTATCTCAAACAAACAGTATCTCTCTTACTGTATCTTGGATATTGAAAGTTACTCTGGGTCCAGGAGATGCTGCATCCACACGGATTTCAGGGAGCTCCTCAGTTTCTCCTATTCTAGAACTGTAAGGAAAATACACAGTTAATATTGTTTTTAAAAAGTCCTTAGACTTTACAGAAGCCTTACAAATGACATTAACATTCTAAATATTTTTAAATATTTACCTTACCCAATGATTAAATTCTTGGTATTCCATTTCTTAACCTTTAGCATACTATAAAAAAAGCACTGGATGTTTTAACATGAGATTTTCTGAAACTAAACCATATAAAAATTTATACTTCTTACTTTAAGTGCTCATTTGTTAGTAAGACAGTACTTTTCTTCAATAATACATAAAATCTCCATTTCTTCCGATGCTAAATGTGTATGTAATCACACCTTTTCTGAAAATGACAGACTTATAGCAGCAGCTAATAATATGCACATACTCATTTCTTTGAGTAGTCTGTAAATTTACACAGAAGTTTGTCTAAATAGCAATGTACTTCTTTACAAAAAAAGCACACAATGATTGTATAGATAGGATAGAGGAATTCCTCAAACTTTTTAGTTTGATAGTATCCATTATTACCAATGATAGTATCCATTATTACCAATATTTGACTAGTAAGGTTCATTTTTGCTCCCTTAATTATATAATTTCCCCAATTAGAACACAATAAATATGTAGTGGACCTTCATAAAGGAGTCAGCAATTTTATTATTTGTTTCGATAGTTGAAATATATATTACCTTGCCCTTTCCATTCGTTTAAGAGGTGGTCTTCCAGAAGCAGAAATGCTTTTTGAACGGCTGTAACTTGGTTTGTAACCCAAACCCCACTTATCCTTTAGGGAAGCAGCCTAATGAAATGGGAGAGGAAGAGTGACTTTAAACAACTGCCTGTTGTTGTAATATCTCATTACAGATAAAATACTCCATTCAACAAATAAGTCTGTTTTCCCCCAAGGTCAATAACATGTCACTTTATTTTTAATTACAGAGTGAGAGAGGAGAGAGTACGTGCGCACATGATCAGGGGAGGGGCATAGGGAGAGGAAGAATCTTAAGCAGCGTCTGCGCCCAGCACAGAGCCTGTGCAGGGCTTGATGCAGGGCTGGATGTGGGGTTCAATCTCCCAACAGTGAGATCATGACCTGACCCCAAATCAAGAGTCGGATACTCAACTGACTTGAGCCACTGAGGCACCCCGAAAACGTGTTACTTTAAGTTTGACTTTGTCACTTAACACTGATGGATAAAAGTACAGCAGGAGCTAATGTCATTTAGAAGGAGTGTATAATGAAAATATGAGTCACTGGCTGGCCTGTGAGAGAACAGAAAAAGATTGGGAGCAGGGGTGAGGGGTACAGAAATAAGGTGAAAAGAAAGGAAACGATTAAAAAGTAAAGAAAAGCAAAAGAAAATGAGAATTAAAAAGACAGATTCTGGGAGAAAGCTATGTGGCAGATGGAGAAGAAAGGGAGATTAGGGGAAAGCAGGAGGCAGAGAGGGAGAGGCTGGGGTTGGGGGGCCACCAATCATCTCAAGTACCACCCAAGGGCACTCCTGTGACAGAACTCCATTATAAGAAAGAAAAGAAAGGGGTGACCTCAACACTACTGGTTTGCAAATCCCTCTTCTCCAAATTTGTGTATCTAGTTGGGGGCTAGGTATTGAAAAGATTTGAATACAATGGGGATGTGGAATGCAAGAGGACTTAGGGGGAGTTGAGGGGGAAATGACAAATGAGGTAAACGTTAAGAATCCTAATATAACTTTGATAATTTTCCTAATCCTCTCTACCTAATTTTATTCTGAACAAGTATAAACTACCTTATAAACAGTATGTAAACAATACTTTAATTCTATTGTATGATTGTTAGGTACATGGTAGGAAAAATTTTAAACACAGATTTATGCTTACAGGTCATCACTATCCATTTATTTCTATCAGAAGCCAGTGATGAATAACTCAGACTTGATTTTATCTTCAATTTAAATAAATAATTTGGAACAGTATTCAAACTAGGGTATCTGGGAGTTTGGGGTGGTCAAGGAAAGAAAGTGCAAATCAATGAATCCTGAATCCCTGCCATCTTTCCCCACTTCCTCCTGCCCTAGCAACTCTGACTTAATGTTTTTTATGTATTGGGGGTGCGACCCAAAAACCTTATGCTGATGAAAAAAAAAATAGAGGGTTATGCTGATTACTAAAAAAAGAAAGGTTAAGGACCGATTTATCTTTTTTTTAAAGTACTTTTTCCACTAATAAAATCACTTTAACCCAAAGCAACCTACCTCCATTTGAATAAGTTTTAGAATTATTTTCTACGCTATGTTTATAGTATATCTGTGTATTTATTTCAGTTGTTCAAGAATTGGACTAAGTTGCATAAAAGGTAGTGGGAAGTAAGGTCCAAGATAAATAACTTGTTCCTTAGGAGACTCAGATTAGGCAGGACAACTAACTGAACGAAGGAGAAAGAGTGAAGTGCCCAGAGTACATAGTGGCTGAGAGGTAACGTCAGCTGTGGAAAATGGAACAGGAACAGAATGGACATCTCAAAAGACTCACATTTGAGTTGAAGACTAAAGTATGATTTCATGAAAGGTGGACAAAACATGATGACTATGGACAAACTATAGAGCCCCACTGTTTGGGTTTAAATCTTGGCTCCACTGAGATTAATGGCTGTATAACCTTGGCCAAATTACTTGACCTCTCTCTCTGTTTCCTCATTTTTAAAATAAGAAAAAATAATACAAGCTACCTCATATGGCTGTTGTAAAGATTTAATGGGTTGCTAAATATAAAATGCTTTATTTTAAATAGTGTCTGGTACATAGTAGATATAAGATGTACAAATCAAGCAGTATTATCACTAGCAATTGAGGAAGAAAGAGAACATAAGTATCGTCACAAAGTTTCATGAACTAAAAAATAAAAGAATCGTCTATTTTAATAATAAAATTCTTAAATGTTTACTCACTCGCATACTAGACCTCCGTAATTTTTTACGAACATCTCTTCGAATATCATTCACAGCAACAGATTCTAACTGTTGGTAACGCTGAATTTCCTGGTTTATGGTTCCTTCGCTTGCACCTAATTTTCTGGATGCAAAATAAATACTGCAATTAGTGTAAAGTAGTAACAAAGTAAGACTGATTTTTACTTGCTCCATTTTAATTATTTCAATTCTCAGAATATCGCAGATTATATATGGACAGACCAAAATCCTCCATGACATTAACCAAAAAAACTCTTAACATTTTAGGAAATAGCTCATTCCCACTTCTGCATTAAGAGCCTCTTTGATAATGTCATGAAAACTATGGACCCACTCTGCAGAAGAATGTATGTAAAAGTCTACATATATTTAACCCTCAGGTAAGATTTTAGGGGAGGTTATATACTTTGTTTCAAGTCACTTTTAACCCCTAAGAGCAAAACTCAAACTATACTGTAAGTCAACAGAAAAATGTGAATCATTGTATCATAATTAATTTACAGACTAGCTTTTAGATAATATCTAAACAATATTAGACAAATATATGCATTTTGTCTAATGAATATATTTGTCTAAAGTCCTTGAATGCAAAAAACATAGCCACAGGTGTGTGGAGATTAGAAGAGATGAAGCGTGAATATCATCTCCTGGGAAAACAAAAATTTCATTTTAATAAGCAGAAGTTAGTCTTCTAGAGCAAGTTTAATCAATACTATGTATCAGGCAAGAGATAAAGAAAAAAAATTACCACCACCTTCTCCCTTCTCTTTACTCACCTTAATTCTAAAGAACTGCGAATACAGGCTAGTACAAAGCATATACTTTGAATTCAGACACACCCAAGTTCAAATTCCAATGCTTTAATCTCTCTGAGCCAGTTTTCTCATCTATAAAGTTTGGATAATGCCATCTAGCATTATCTAGCAAATTCAATGTAATGACACTGAAATAGTATGTCGGAATCACAATAGGTACTTAATAAATGCTCAATCTGTTTCCTCCTTTAAAAATTTACATTCCAGAAATACCAATGTTAGCAGAAGACTAGTTGCATATGTTAACATGCACATGTAAAGATATGTATAAGTGCTTATACACATGTAGAGATACATATATGGAATACAAAGTCAGTCATAAACTGCCCAGAAATGGGGAGTTGTGATGAGCACCGGACTAGGCCTTCACGCTTATCACTAATGAACGACTGGTCTCAGGCAAGTTATCAAATTCTTCTAGACCTTGGTGATCTCATTATAAATTAAAGGTGGTGTACTGGCTCAAATTCAGTTTTTTCCACACTGAAAATTCTATGATTCTATGATTAAAAATATTCTATTAAAAATCATTACACATACTTAAGATCATCTATTACTTTGGCCTGTTCATTCAGTTCTCTGATATCCACTATACGCTTCATAATTTTTCTTCCTCTAAGTTCTCCTGGCTGGCTGCATGATGCTCCTGGTCTTCGATAATCTATAGCTTCCTGAAAAATCAAAAGCATGTCTGTCAGTACCACCCTTAGGTCACATAGCTAATCTATACTGTCACAAAAATAACACCTTAAATCAAAGGAAGCATGCAAGAATCAAAGCCATCTATATCAAGTAAGATGATTAGAATTCTCCAGTGATTCAAATCCCTTCATTTTCACAAGGAATCTATTTAGTTGCTACCTACGTTTCCCCATGAGTGAGCTCTGCATGCTTTCAAATGGGACTGGCTAGACTGAGGGGAGCCCCACATCTCTGGGCCACACAGATACTCTGCAGGAACAGAATAGCGCTGATTTGGGGGCGTCAGGCCTAGCAGGTGATTTACAAGTCGCTGCCCAAAGGTGAGTTTGTGGCCATCTCCACTTACTGAACTTCCATCTGAACTCTAAATGATAAACAGTAACATTAATTTTTAAAAAATTTCTTCCCAAGAACAAGACTATTTCAGGAAGCAATAGTTAAAAGATATTTTTTAAAAAAAAGCTTTAAGTCAATACCAGAATTAAAGCAGTGAGTAACTTGATTTTTAACTACCAAACAATTTATACTACAAAATGTAGAGTACAAATGTAAATACATCTTTTTTAAACGTACACATCATTTTGTGTGCATGCACTCTGAGATCCATTTTTTAGCGTCTTTATTGAGATATAATCCACATGCCATAAAACTTACCCACCTAAAAATGTACAAGTCAGTGGTTTTTAGTATATTCACAAAGTTGTACAACCATCATCATAATTTGTTTAGAACATTTTCACCATCTCCCAAATGAAACCTCAAAAGTAATAGCAGTCTCTCCCCATCCAAACCATCCCGACCCTCCCAGCCCTCAGCAACCACTACTTTCTGTCTCTACAGCTTTGCTTGCACTTTGCTTTCAACATCAGTACGTTACCTTTAAGTTACGGCACAAATTTGTTGACAGTCATTATGAAAACTATCAATTAAAAGATGATATTATAAAAAAAGATATTATAAAATTAAACAGCATTACAAATTGTAGACACAGGGAACCACCATTCTCTTCCTTTCTTTACAATTAGCAACTACAAAATAATAAATAACATTGGGTTAAACAAATCCCTGTTTCAGGGTAAAGGCCAGTCAAGAAAAGTCTAACAGTATGTTTACTTACAGTATGGATAGTGGGAGACATAGTATCAACTTCATCCTCGTCTGACAGGTCAGCTATGTTCACTGAATTTAGATCAGCAATGTCATCTATGTCCTCCTCTCCCGTCAGTGTCGTAAGGGTATTGCCCAGAGCATTAAGTCGTTTGCCAATGTTCGGATCCATGTGGACATCAATCCCACACATTTTCCACAATACATTGAGTGTCCATGTTCCAGCACTACTACTTTCTGTTTAATTAAAGAAGTGGCATTTTGGTAAGTCTTGAATACAGACATTTAAGTAATCCTGTATTTAAGGAATAAAATGGATGATGACAGCCTTGTGTAACAAGTATCTCTCACAGCTGGGTCTGTCAGACACACTATGGGATTGACTTCCGTTTGCAAAGTGTGTGCCTATTGTTTCCTCTGTGCAGCACCCTTCTCTCTCCTGTGAACTACGGATTCCCTCTTCTCCCCACTCTCCTACCTTTCTAGGGCTGTAGTGGAAACTGCCACGATCCTCACTCATAGCCAGAATTAGATAATTAGGCCAGGTTAAGAGTCAAAGCTGGAAAACTAGAAACCCTACCCTAGACTTCAGAAAACAGTGGTCTCTTTCTAGTGATGGAGGGTGGGGAAATGAGGCTCCTGATGTGTTGGCTGTGGTGTTTCCTGCCGTGTTTAAGGATTCGGAAGTCAGCAGTATGAAGAAAATGAAGCAGCCAGAAAGGAGCAAAGAGTCCTGGTGGCAGTTGAAATCTTGGTTCCAGTAGTTCCTGCAGGCTCCTTGAACTGACCTGGTTCCCTATCTTCACTACTTGTGATCTGCATATATCCTTTTAATAAATCACCACTTCTGGCGAAGCTAGTTTCAGTGGGTTGCTGTCGTTTATAAACCTGAGTCCTGAAAAAGAGTTTTATGTGACTTTTCTCCAAATAAGTACATTCACTTTAGTCATCACCCTTTCCTTTTAACATTACTCCTGGAAATTTCCTAACCTTTTCAGTTTTTTCTCAGTGGGACTGCTGCCCTTACTACGTCCTAAGACAGTTTACTTAGGATGAGTACCAAGGCTAGGCTTGGGAAAGATAAGGGGAATATTAAGGAGAGAAAGAAAATCTGGTAACTTTAACAGCTTCTACTCCCACTGACATTTTAAGAGCCCTTAAATAACTATCTCCCCTAGGTTACCCTTACTTTACACTAAGTAAAATAAGTAAAAATTTACATTGTGAAATCATCTTAGTCAAGACAGGTTATAACTTTTAGAGTTATCTGCTAACTTATTTCCTAAGATATTTTTCCTCTCTAATCCTTTAATGTGTCTGCTTTCTTTCTCAAAAAAAATTCAGTGTCATTCCCCTTGTCCACCAAATTAAGTCCAGACTCCTAATTTAATATTTTTCCCATATTATTTTTCACATAACTCTGGTCCACCCAGATTGGACAATTCTAACCAGACACTGTTTTCACAGCATGACTAATATTCTGTCCACCTGAATTTTCTAATCCATGCCTTCCAGTTTTTGCTTAAGAAATAATTTTATCTATCAAGACCCTGTTCACATGTTTGTTAAATGTTAAAAGAATCTTTCTCTGATCCTAGTACCCTTCCAAATTTGAAATTTTTCTCCTCCTTCAGTAAATTTCAGTAGCAGTTGGAATTTTATATTTTGTTGAATTTATCACTTATTATACCTTAATTATGCTGCAGAGCCTTAACTATATTAGAATTTATACAGAGTAGAAGGTATATCTTATTCATTTCTTTCTTTCCCAAAACTTTTTGCAGTATATCTTATACACAGCAAGTGTCTAATAAATAACTGTTAAATAAATAAGAATATGCTAATATTATTACAAAAATAGTTTTAAAAAATCAGGGAACACCAGGATTAGTTTAGTTAAAAATATTCTCCTACTGTTAATATAAAGAGTATATATACACACACATATGTATATATATACCCAAAGGCAGAATTCCACCTCATATATAAGAAAAGAAGAGAAAAGAAAAAGCTATACCAATTATGAACCTACCAGCAGCTGCTTGTCCTGTAGTCCTAGAACATACTTCATAGGTGCCATCTGGAACTACACCTGCACAAAAAGTCACCCCCAAAAATAGTTTACAATAAAATTACGCTCATGATTAAATATCATATTGCAGTTTTCACCTAAAGATTATTACCTAAATATAAAGAGAATCACTAGTCTCTTTAGGCTTCAGTTTCTTTACAAAAAAAAATTTTTTTTTTTTTTTAACATTTATTCACTTTGAGACAGAGAAAGACAGAGCCTGTGTGGAGGAGGGTCAGAGAGAGAAGGAGACACAGAATCCAAAGCAGGCTCCAGGCTCTGGGCTGTCAGCAGAGAGAATGACGCAGGGCTCGAACTCACGAACCATGAGATCATAACCTAAGCAGTCACCTGCTTAACCAAGTGAGCCACCCAGGCGCCCCTTAGGCTTCAGTGTCTAACCTGCAGAATGAAACAGCTACTTTTGAGGACTCACAATATTTCATATTTCAACATTTTTTATGCTTCTAAGAACTTAACTCCAACTTTATCTTTAAACTCTGAATGTGACAATACCTGGCTGACCCTGAAATTCTAGTTTCTAGATCCTAGATCTGTGCCATCATGGGAATGGTACTTTGAAAGCTACTCAAATCTGAGTTGCAGAAATACTACAACGTATTTGGGAGAAAGAGTTTATTAAGTGAAAATTTCTATTATGTGGTTCTTTTTTTTTTTAAAGATAATGCCAATAACTTTAAAATCTAAATTATATTTTGAAACGTATGTTACCTGTAACTCACATACAAATTATAGAATATGAGAGAACTAGATCTTCTCTTAGGGTAAAAGATTGCCCAGTTCACCTTTACAGTCATGGTTAATAAGAGCAAAAGAAATTTAGTAAATCTTTCAAATCTAAGAAAGCTGGAATGAAAAGAAAACCCTCTGAAATTTAAGAAACATAATTCAGGCCAAATGAAAACAAGTAAATAAAGTAAAAAAA
>NW_027531015.1:867757-886465 GCF_008692635.1 Crocuta crocuta | reverse complement strand
TTAAAAAGGAATAATAATAATATATAATAAATAAAAAAATAATAAATAAATAATATATATAATATATAATAAATAAAATAATAATAAATAAATAAAAATAAGTAAAATAAAAATATTTTATTTAACATTTATTTTTAGGAGTAGATCCAAATCCTGAAAGTGAGGAGAAGGGAATCAACTAAATCAATCTAATCAAAGAGTTTGAAGTCTTTCAAAATTTTTTTTCAAACTTCCAATAATGGTTTTTATAATTTCTACAAACACATATTAGTGAAAAGAGTCAGAGCTTCTCTATCTACTTACATGGTCCTTTGAGCTCTTCCTACAGATTGTCATTTCTAATTTTTACTGCATTTCCTAGAAAACATTATCACCCTAGAGAGGCAATTCCACTGTGCCATCTTTTTTCTAAAACCTGATTTTAAAATGGTCTGTAAAAAAAAATATCCTAAGGCATAACTCTATTTTTCCTTGTTTCTCTACCCTAACTCAGCCTTTGTCCAAAATATTAAATGTAATTTATATTCTATTTATAACTACTAACAAAAACTAATCTGCCCCTTTTATAATTTAGAATTCTTAAATCAATACAGCAACCACTCAACTCCTTTGCTTCCTTCCCAAGACACCAAACAAAAAGCATGTTATATAAACAAGTCATTTCATATCCTACAAAACCTAAAATAAACCATGTATTATCACAATTATCAGCATGTTAGTATTCTACTTAGTTGGTACAATATACACTGAGGTGCTGAGTTATCGTGTATACATTTTTAATATATTTTTTATTTTGCTTTGGAGGCATATTTCTCTTGCATTTTCCTTTTAGAATACACTGTTAAAGAAATGGTATTCTTCCTTTGCTTCCAAATACATTCTATTCATTTAAATGATTATAATAATGGCAAAGATGTCATCTTAATACAAATCAGTAGATTTAAATCTATTTTAAGAAAAAAAAGACAAGAGTTATAGTGATTTTTTTTTAACATTTATTTTTTTATTTTGAGAGAGAGGAGCAGAGAGAGAATCCCAAGCAGGGTCCGTGCTGTCATCTCAGAGCCCAAAGTGGGACTCTATCTCACAAACTGTGAAATCATGATCTGAGCCAAAATCAAGACTCAGACACTCAGCCAACTGAGCCACCCCGAGTTATGGTGGTTTTTAAATATATATATAACAACTGTGTAAAAGATTATTTGTAAAGATTTCTGATCCAGGCTATTTTTGGTCTTCTGAATTTTAGGCATAAGTACTTTGATAACAAGTCTTCTTAGTAACCTGAAGTATTTCAAAAAAATTCTAGTATTTTACCTATGAATTACCTAAATGAGAAACATACAAAACCGAGAATTTCACCTATAATCTTATTTAAGTTTTAATCAACATGGAATGTCAAAACTTTAATTTTTGATATAAAAATAATGAAAAATATGTTTTTTCTTTAAAGAAGACCCAAAACTGGAAAGATTTCCTTCCAGTAGAGAGGGCAAAAAAACCTGCATAAACAACGGCATACTACCTTTTGTAAAGTAAGTATTAATTTTGGCTTAGGGATTGGCTGAGGAATTTTAGTTCGCAACCTTTAATTTCTCAAATGTACTTTTATCTTTTTTTTTAAATTTGTTAATGTTTTATTTATTTCTGGGAGAGAGAGAGAGAGAGAGAGAACAGGGGAGGTTAGAGAAAGAGGGAGACACAGAATCTGAAAGAGGCTCCAGGCTCTGCACTGGCTGTCAGCACAGAGCCTGACGTGGGGCTCGAATCCATGAACCATGAGATCATGACTTGAGCCGAACTCGGATGCTTAACCAACTGAGCCACCCAGGCGCCCCTAGTTTTTTCTTTATTATAAAATTAATGGTGATTTGTTAACTCTGCTATAATATTTAATATATAAGCATAAAAATAAACCCATATACTTTCAAAATTGTATATAAACACAGCTCTAGTTTCTCCTAACCTCCAGTATTATGGAATTGAAAGAATTCACAAAGTTATACTCTGTAGCTTACAAATTTAGACACATGGACGTACTCACGTCAACATTTTGTGGCTGGAGTTCCTGTTCCTGGTTATCTACAACCTGTTCTATGATGAACTAGTCCTCACACATTTATCACTTTCTTTCAAGATCCGCACAGAACAAGGATGCTTTATCTGGTCATTCATGAATCAATTACCAGAAAAAAATCAGGTAGTAAACAAATCTTCAAATGTTATACCATCAAGCAGAATGCCTAACTGGTTTACTTACCAAAACTATAGAAACCTGCAGTTTTTCACAAATATGAACGTTTAACTAGAAATAGCTCTTATTTCACAAAGTCCAATAACATTCCTATAGCTGAGCATCCTTTGGTTTTACAAATGAAGACACTATTTCTGTTTTGTTTTATTTTTTAATTTAAACAAACTCTAAACCTCAAACAGAAAATAAAAGACACTCACAGGCATTCATCACTAGATCACCACGAATTTCTGGTTTCCAGTCATCCCACGATGTCTCAAAGCCATCAGCAAAACGAATACAAAAGTTTTTGAAATGCCCTTTACTAACTAGAGATTCTGAAGAACAAGCAGTGATGAGAGTACTTTCAATGGTCAATACTAAAGCAGAACCAATGTCAAGGTCTCCAGTGTGATTAGACTGCAAAATATATTGAAGAAAAAATAAGACAAAATGCAACATTTTTTTTAATTTGGAAATTCTCACAGAATTCATAGGAACAAAAGTCTTTTGACTTTTGACTTTTTCTAAAGTCAAGGCTAGAAAGCTTCATTAGAAAGTAGCTTAAAAAGATGCCTTCTTTTAAAAACTGTTGAAGTTAAATACATTTGCCATGTACATTTTTTTCTTTTTTAACTCGCAAAAGGTTAATTATCTAGTTTTCTATCTCAAGCTTCTGATTTGGTTGTGGGGAACATTCTCACTGTGACAACCACCTTTGGTGTGTATGGCTTTCCTTAGCTCTGTCCATCATGCCATTAAAAACTACTATTTTTCAACTCCTGAGGCATAAATATATGTTGTCAATCCTCAACCCAGGGCTTTTCTTCAGTGACTTGCCAAACAAAACAGTAAAAGATAAATCCATTAAATAACTGGTTACAGGTTATTTATGGTAAATTTTAACAGTAAAATAGACCTTGGTATCTGTTATAATTGTAACTTCTTAGGCTTGATAGGGGTTTATAGCCCTTTTTTGTCTCATACACATGTCCATGCAAATATACGTTCCTAAGAATTGGTCCTAAATTATGAAAACCCTTGCTTTATCCAACACACATAATTTGAAGTTTCATTACTATTGCAGCTTAAAAGCATTTTGAAATTCCCTACCCTATTTTAGATGAGGTCACTAAACCTTATTACACAATATTCTTAAATGTTCTTTTGTGTCTATTTTATTAAAAAGTGCATGCCAAAGACTTATTTGCTAAAAAACAAAACATTAAGATTCTGAAAACTAATCTGTTTATTTTCCAATATAAAAATTAAGATTTATCAGATGGGTATCAATCTTACCACAATTCTACGGGATAGAGCTTCAGATCAAAGTCTCATGAGATACTTATTTAATACACTGTGGATGAATAATGGCTGAAGGAATTCAGTCTTACTTGCTATTTACTAAACTCAAGTTATAAACTGTTAATCTGAAAAATTATTATATTCTATATACATAAAAATGGTCAGTAGAATGCTTCACTTTAATCTTGGACTATGATTTGATTTTTTGTACCTGCGCAGTATTTGTGATGGGTAGACATATTCCCAGATCATTCACAGTGAGCTGGAGGAAGAGAGTCCCAAAGGCCTGGGCTGATGTTTGCTGGATACCTGGTAGCATATCTACTACTTCCTTTGTAGCCATATGGATGTCTTTATGTAAAGCCATTCGTTGTTCATTCCAGTTGTCATAAGCAGCCTTATAATTCAGCCAAAACAGCACAGCTTTTTATCATTAAGGCAAAAAGTAAAGAAAGTTTAAATAAAAGCTGTAAAGCTATAAGGCAAGTAAACCTCAAAAGCTGCAAAATCTGGCTTCTTACTAAAATTATTCCCACCAAAAAATAAAGCATTAAAATTAGAAAGGATCTAAGATGATATGGCCAATTTGACTATGAAAAACAGAAGCAGAAAGCAGGCAACTGCATAATGGCATAAAGGAGAAAATAGTTCAGGTCCATTTGTTCATTTAATAAATTATTAATGTGAAATGTCTATTGGATGGTATGCAACAAGATGCAATAACAAGTGAAAACACAACATGGTCCCTGACTTTGTAGACCTTACTGTTAAAAATTCCTAAAGGAGAGGTAGATAAGAGTAGGAGTATACACTAAAACGATGTGACCTACAAAGGTCAAGACATTAGAGTCTGTAATAAGAATGGAACCTTAAGGCAAACCTTCATTTAATGCTGTATATAAAGGGAGAAGCCTAAAGAGGAGGTAAACATGAAGGGGCCAGGGAAGTAGAAAGAAAAGCAAGTATCCTGGACACAAAGAGTGGAAAGTGCTTTAAGGAGTTGTTGAAAGCTGATGAAAGGTTAGTAAGACGTGAAATGAAAAGTGCACAGAATTTAGAAAAATAAAATGTTATCCATAACACTGCCAAAAGAAGTTTTCTAACAGACTTATCCCATCAACTTAAATCTTCAATGGCATCATAAATGGTTTTTCATTACTTCTGAATTACAATTCCAACATAAATGCCCAATACACATTAATGAAACCGTATCTATCTGTTCAACCTTATTTCCTATTATTTCTTTTATGAAAGCTGCAATAGTTTTTAGCCCTCTGTGTTCATATATATTCATTCATATTCTCTCTCATTTGGTAAACATTTATATAGTGCTTACTCTAAGCCAGGGACTGCTCTAGAACTTCAGATACAAAGATAAGCTGTCATTTCTTTGTCTCCCTGGTAAACTTCTAACTCCAAGTAGAATCTGAAGAATTAGTTAGTTTCCCCTCTAGGAAGCACAGGCAAAGGAAGAGGCTCACTCAGATACTAGAACGTGTATCTCTCTAGCTCCTCTCAGTAGTGTACTTTGCTCTCTTTCCCAACGGACTGAGAATTCCTTGAGGGCAAGGATCCTGTTTTCCTTATTTGTATCCCATTCCCACACAGGAAATGGTTACAGAATAAGTGAACAGACAGTGCCAAAACAAATGGGTACATTAGTTTTTGAAAGGAAAAACCTTATTAACATTTATAATTAAAATTCTGAATCAGACATTCTATGTATCCCATGTAGAAGGCAAATAACTGTAAAAAGCAAAATAACTTTAAAAGCTGAAAGGAATAAACATAAAACTCTTCTTGGATCCTCACATTTCAAGTTTAGGAGACATTTAGCTGTCAAGCATTTACACTGGTAAACTACAAATGATCCTTATCCAGTATTACCAAAATGTTTCTAAGTCCAACAAAACAGCATTGATGGACTTTATCTTACCTCTGTCAAAGGCTACGGGCTGTGCATAAACAATTGGTCTATTCAAGGTAATAAGCACAGCTTCTCTGTCTGAAGAACCACTGATTTCTTCTCGGAGGGCATTTCTTAATCCAATTCTGGTTTTAAAATAGGCAACTTGATGAAAATCAGAACCAGCTTCCTCATAAACCTAAAATAAAATTAAAGGCTCAATAAAATCAAGTAATGGAAAATGTTCTGATAAAAAAAAAAACCTAAACATTTTAATCATTTCTAGCAAAATAAAAAAAAAAAAATCCCCCCATGAGGTGTGAAATTTTTATAAAATAAAATCTGACTTATTGCTGTGTGTGTGCATAGATGCTTAATTTTTTATGTTTAACATATGGTATGAAAAACTTGCCAATATTAAATACTAAGAAACTTAATATTTAAGGGGCGCCTGGGTGGCTTAGTCGGTTGAGCGTCCGACTTTCACTTAGGTCATGATCTCGCGGTTCGTGGGTTCGAGGCCCGCACTGGGCTCTGTGCTGACTGCCAGCTCAGAGCCTGGAGCCTGTTTCAGAGTCTGTAACTCCCTCTCTCTGACCCTCCCCTGCTCACGCTGTCTCTCTCTCTCTCTCTCCTAGAAATAAAAAAAAACATTAAAAAAATAAAAAAAAAAAAACTTAATATTTAAGAGTTGGCCAATGTTAGTGCAGAGTACTGAAATAAAAGATAATACTTAAGAAAATCAAAAGAAATTATAAACAAATATTTATGAAGATGCTGAAGTAAGTTTCACATGATTGCATTTGCACTAAACTATAATAATTTAACACCCAAAACACTCAATGCCAAACTAAAACTGTAAAGGCCTTCTTAAATGGGGTTTTACTCTAATTTACAATTTGAAATTTTAGAAACATTAAATACTTTTTTAAAGTATAGTAATACTTAAAGTAGTTCAAATTGATACACAAAATTAAAAGCCAAAATGCTAATGTCAGTATATTCTATACTCACCTGATGTTTTACAATTTGTCCTAATGCCAGATTTAAATCCACTTGGCATTTACCAAATAGTTTCAGATAGCTGCTACTTCCTGGTGAGGCTTTGGTTTGAAGTCGGTTTGAAAGTTCCAGTTCTATCAATCCAGTTTCAAATCTTACAGCTCTCATTGATGGAGTTGTGGCTGTTACTTGGATGCCCTAGAAGATTGTATGTTAGTAGGAAAAAAAGAATCTTAAATCAACAATAGACACTCACTCAAAATGAAATCTTTCAATATCTGATAAAATAGCCACGTTTAAAATACATATGGGTTGTCTAATGACCTGATAAAGCTGTCAACATTCCTTAATTTCCCATATTAGTAGGGAATTTTTTAGCTATTAAATTTCACTTTAGTATTTTGTATTTAACATCTGAACTGTTCATGGGTTAAAAATATTAATTATAATTAATGAGCTATTTGGTAATAATGGTATTTTTAACAACACTGATATCTTAAATATCAGAAATATTAACACTTCTATTAATGTATTATTGTTAATTCAACAAATGTACAAAATATAGAGTTACTTATAACTGTAATAATTAGAAAAAAATCAAAATATTTACTAGCAGGAAACCATTAAATAAACTGTTACAACTATATAACAAATAGTACAGCTGTTGAGGAAGATAAAGTTGATCTATATGTTCCGACATGGAAAGGTATCCAAAATTTTTAAAATGAATAAATATATGCATATGTAAAAATGCAATACAAAAGAGTCCTAAAGGATATTCAATTGTTAAACCCTTTTCTCTTGAGTGGATGGGGTTATACTTCATTTTTATTTTCTACTTGGTACATTTATGTATCATATGGATTTTCTATAACTAGCATACATTAAAAAATTAGAAAAATACTTTGAAAAGTATAATTATTTATATTTTACCTTAAACTGTAAGTTCAGGGAATAGAGTAGAATTTTAGGCTTATCTCCATCTGCTGTTCCATCATGTTCATTCCAAAGAGGAATAGGCTGCTCCCCACCTAAAGAGGGTAAGTAATTGAGGGTGTGAGGCAATCACTTTAAAAGGAAAGTGAGGGGTGCATGGGTGACTCAGTCGGTTAAGCATCCAACTTCGGCTCAGGTCATGATCGTACAGTTCGTGGGTTCAAGCCCCGCATCGGGTTCTGTGCTGACAGCTCAGAGCCTAGAGCCTGCTTCAGATTCTGTGTCTCCCTCTTACTCTGACCCTCCCCTGCTCACACTGTCTCTCTATCAGAAGTAAATAAAACATAAAAAAAAAGGAAAGTGATAATTATTTTGTTCATTTAAAAAAATAAAACCTTATTGTCTGTTTTCTGATTATTAACCCAATTGTTATCAGGGAAATTTAACCATGTTACATTTCACTGACACAGATATAAGACAGGGATAATACTGCATATATAGGCATTTATTAAGAACATTTTATAAGGACAAAACTAAAACATTATGTATATAATTAAACAAATGTAATTATATGTCTCAGAAAATACATTTGTAGGGAAAAAAGTAAATTGGACTAGTTTCTCCAATCAAAGGTGTTGCTTACATTTATATGTGCTGCAAACAGAAAAGAATTTAAAAAAAATAGAGAAATTTTTAAAGTAAGCTAATATGTGCTAATAATAAAGAGTAGGACAACAGAGGTTTGTCCTAAAAATTAAAAAAGAAAAAAAATAGGCAGGGTACCCTGGGATGGAGATCCTATTAACAGATCCTTTGTTGTGCATCAATATGGCATCCACAAAATAATGTTCGAATATTTTAATGTATAACTTCCATTTCCACTCTTCTTCCTCTTGACTAAAAAAATTTTCTGCATATGTATCTTTAAATTCTCCATCTTAAAGTGATTAATCTTTTTGTATGTATGCTGAGTTTAGCATCATCCCAGGGAGCATATTCATGTGGGATGGGAAGCTTTCTCCACTAGGGAATCAAATTGATGCAACCCATAAATTTGGGTTAAAGAAGAAAAATCACATGGTCATATCAAGAGATGCAGGAAATGGGGTGCCCAGCTAGTTCAATCTGGAAGACTGTGCAACTCTTGACCTTGGGGTCATGAATTGGAGCCCCACTTTGGGTGAAGCGATTACTTGGTTGTGGAAGCAACCAAGGAAGGGATAAATAGGTGGAACACCAAGGATTTTTAGGACAGTGAAACTACTCTGGAGGATACTATAATGGAAAACATATGTCATTATACATTTTCTAGACCCACAGAGTGTACAACACCAAGAGTAAATCCTAATGTAAACTATGGACTTTGGGTGAATATGGTGTGCCAATGCAGATTCATTATTTGTAACAAATGTACCACTCTGGTGGGGGATATTGATAATGGAGGAGGCTATACACGATTATATCCTATAATGGACAGGATATTTGGAAAAAACTCAGCAACCTTCCCTCAATTTGCTGTGGATCTAAACATGCTCTAATAAGTAAAGGCTATTTTTTAAAAAGCCTATTTGTTTTGTTGATCTATCACAGCCATGAATATCTTTTATTTATTTATAAATAGTTTATTGTCAAGTTGGTTTCCATATAACACCCAGTGCTCATCCCCACAAGTGCCCTCCTCCGTACCCATCTCCCCCCTTCCCCTCCCTCCCATACCCATTAGTCCTCAGTTTGTTNGAGAGAGAGAGAGAGAGAGAGAGAGAGAATATATTAAGCAGGCTCCATGCTTAGTGCAGAGCCCAATACAGGGCTCGATTCCCCTGGGATCATGACCTGAGCTGAAATCAACAGTCAGACACTTAACCAAATAAGCCAACCAGGCACCCCTATAATCTACCTTTTAAATAAATATCTGACTTCTAGAATCTTGTACACTGTTTTCTTTGTACATTTTTCACACAAAGAAATCCCAACTATTTGAGAAGTGGTAGGGTAAGCAGAGTCTAACAAAGGCAAACCAGACTTAAATATCTACCATAGCTGTAATACTTCTAGCAAAGAGCACACAGAGCATTCTCATAAATGCTTCACATTCTAGAGAATAAAACTCAGGAAACAAATAATTAGAAACTGCTTTGTGATAAAGGCTGCAATTGTTTCTAACAAACTGACAAAGGAAGCTGAGAGACAGCACTGTGTATGAATCCTATCTATATCTCTCACTTGATAGTAAGGGAAGTTATTTCTCTTCAGCTTCAATTTTCTACTGTATCAAATTAGTATAATAACAGATGACCTGCTTACCACAAATCAAACTAAAAATATATATCCAAATGTTTTTTAAACTTGTGACAGTTGTGCCAATATAAAGTGAAAAAATAGGGGCGCCTGGGTGGTTCAGTTGGTTAAGCATCCGACTTTGGCTCAGGTCATGATCTCACGGTTGGTGGGCTCGAACCCCATGTCGGGCTCTGTGCTGACTGCCAGCTCAGAGCCTGGAGCCTGCTTCAGATTCTGTGTCTCCCTCTCTCTCTGACCCTCCCCTGCTCACGCTGTCTCTCTCTCTCTCTCTCTCAGAAATAAATAAAAACATTAAAATTTTTTTAAAAAATGATGGAACCAGGTATGCTGGCTTTTAATTTCCCCTAGTAAAGAAATTAGTCTGTGAATTTGTAATTATTTCATCTGTCTGTATGACCTTTAGATTGTTAATAATTATGTATACCTGATGAATTGTATAACCTCCTAAAGGCTCAGTTTCTTTACATACAAAATAAGAAATATATCTACTGCTTAGGATTGATTTAAGTATTGTACGAGTCAATGCATATAAATGTTATTAGCTTTTTTATAATAAAATGAACCATTAAAGTATTAAAGAGATGGATGTGAAACCTAATATTAGATATATAAATTCAAAGATGACTAATACAAAAAAGAAATCATGTTTAAATGAAACTATAGAGAAAGAGGCAGATATATACACACGTGTACATACAAACACACCAGATCGGCACAGAATTCTATAAGAATAAATGATTTAATGATTTGTCTTAAAAGTTTGGATCACTACATATATTTTGGTATGCCTAAATCTTAAAGACTCCTAAATGATACAGCATAAGAAAATTAAAATTAAAAAGTAAACTTACTTCTGCCACACAACGTAGATAATTTCCCTGTAAATAGTACCCCTGTTTAGAAGGTAGTTCATCTATACTCCACACCTGATCTGAATAACTATCATGCTCTTCCATTATATATTTTCCTGACATAGTCACAGGAGGAAGGTTGAGACTGGCAGAAGGAGGAATTGTTGACATGTCTGTGGCAGAAACTTTTGAAGTAAAACGTAATCTGTGATTTGGCAGCTCAAATGTAAACCTGGTCTGTGCACCTGTGAGAAATAAGCAAAGTTATTGTTTGTTCAGGTGTTCATTCACTCTTCTGTTTAAAACATGGTTTCTAAAAAAATGCATACATATCCCAAGTAAAATAAATCTTTAAATATATGTGCGGGTACTATAAAGAGTCAGTCAGTATTAAGCCAGCAAGTATTATTTATTAAGGCTACTAGGTGCCAACCACTGTGTTAGGTGTTAGTGAGACACCTACAGATGTTCTTTATTTCATAGAAGGTAGAACAGAAAGAAACTACCCTTATCATAGAAGAGTTACAATGAGAAATAATAGTTAAGTATCAAAAAATTCCAATCCACATTCACATTCATATTGCTTTATTAACAGAGAAGTTAGCACTTAACAACTTGCCTCCAGATCCTGATTCAGTATGGAAGAAAATAAGGAAAACTGTCAAATCACTACACTGTACTCAGGTATAAAATTATAAATTCATCAGATATAAAATTATATAAACCCATGTATTTTTTACATTAACAATAATTATTAATGGTACCATATACCAAATAAGGATATGGATAAGTTTTAGTTGACTAAAACTACTGTTGGTTCTTAACACTTAAATCACTTAAATCAACAATTTGGCATGCAGTTGTTCAATTATAAATATACAACCTATACTGTTATTCAAGCCATATTTCTCCAGCTATTTCTGAAGGCATGAAAGAATAGACGAAGCCTTGTTAAAATCAAGATCTATTATTACTCATTGCATATACTGTACTAGTATAGTATTATATACTAATGTATACACGTGTGTGCCTTTCCAACAACAAAATCTTATACTGTTCTATACATTACCAATTCTCTCCACTCAAACATCATTAAATAGCCTATTGCGCCTACATACATATTAAAATGTAATAAATATTCCTAGAGTTCTCAATTGTGCCAGAAATAAATCTCTTTTTTCAAAATACTAGTAGGAGGTCACCTCCTATATGTTACATCCACTATATTCACTCACTATACAATAATATGAGTTAACAATAAACAGAAAAATGCTCTTTCATCAACTGGTGCAACTATGGATAGCCAGACACGTCAAGACTGCTCTGATCTTCTCTTACTAACTCCAACCAGGCATCCTCAGTGACCATCACCTGCAGGTTGCAAAAGGGTGAGGGTTATTTACCACAGTAACTACCACTTCTATTACCACCACCAGCATTACCAAATAAAATCATCAAGATTGTAATCCTAGGCCTCAGGTCATCTCTTAACACTAGGACAGTCATTCTTTTACTACTTCTGTCCCTTTCCTTCATTTCAAGAAGAATTACGTGTTCCTATCTGTCTGAATATTTGACAGTACATTTACTTTGCTCCTAAATATCTGTATCTTCTAGTTCCAAACTGCCTATTTGGCTTCTGACTTACTGCGTCTGTCGACTCTTCTATTTCTTGGATGCCCTGAATAAATGGCCAAGATGAGTCTACCCTATTTCAGGCCAATATCTGAAGGCCTGATCTTCTGACTCTGCAAAATCTGGAAATCACTTCAGTGTTTCTCTTTTCTAGTAACAAAAAGAACTAGATATTCATAAAAATCCCTCTCAATGAAAAAAATTAAAATGTTTGGAGTTGGAATAAAAACATACATTTAAATATATAAAAATACATATGTGTATATATTTATATATGTGTATATATGAATTTAAAAATTACTAATATAACTTACGTTAATGGAATAAAGGAAAAAAACATTTTAATTTCAATAGCTGTAGTAAAAAGCATCTGATAATATTCACTAACTTTTCTTCATAGAAACTTTTAGCACACTAGGAATAGAAGTGAATTTTCTTAACCTGATAAAGGGAACCTTGCAAAACCTTACAGTAAACATCATATTCATTCATGAAATTAATTCCCTTAAAAAATGAGAGTGAGACAAGGATGCCCATAATACCCCCTTTTCTGAACATTATAGCAGAAGCACAATAAGAAAAAGAAATAAAAATTCTTAAAGACTAGAAAGGAAGAAAGAAAAGCCTAATTTGCACATGGTACAAGTATCTACTTAGGAAACTCCAAAGAATCTTATTAACAATAAAAAAATAATTTGATATGACTGAGTATAAAGTTGACACAAAAAGATCAAGCACATTTGTACATACCAACAACAGCTTAAAAAATGCCATTTTACAAAATAGCCCATTTGTAATAACTAAACAACATAAGGTACATAGGTATCTACACAAATAAATATATCTTTTAACAGAGGCACAAAAACCTTAAGTGGAAAAATTTTAAACTTTGTAGAAAAGCACTAAAGAAGACCTAAAGAGACAAAGAAATACATATTCAAGAACCGAAGGGTTAAATATTGCATCAATTCTTGGCATCAAACAATAATGTCCATTCTCCCCAAGTAAATGTAAACATTCCTATAAAGATCCAAATAGGCGTTTTCAGAAAATTTGACAAATTGATTCTAAAATGTATATGAAGGAACAAGTAACCAAAAATAACCAAGATAACTCCTAAAAAAGGAAATGTCAGATAGCAGTATGATACTGGAAATAGGTGGTGCAAATAGCTCACCAGTAAGGTGCAAATGGGCCAATGAAGCATAATAAAGAACTCTGAAACAGACCCCACATAGATCAACACATAATAGATGACAAAAATGGACTGTGTATAGCACCGAAAAAAAGAGAAAAGTCAATAAATGATGCTGAAATAATGGATTAGAATAATCTACACCAAATTAAAAAATTAAATTCTATATAGATGAAGAACTTAAAAGGCAAAATTTAAAAACATTTAATAGAAAATATAAGAAAATATCATCATGATACTGGGAAGAGAAGGATTTAAGATATAAAAATACACATCATGTAAGAAAACTGGTAAATTCAACTCCTTGAGAATTAAGAATATCTACTGATCAAAAGACAACAAAATGAAACAAGCTTCTAATGAGGTAACAATATACGTTAAATTTAGAACATCAACACTTTACATACAAAACATATAAAGAATCTTCTGTGAACCAAAAAAGAAATACAAATGGTTCAATGGTAAAATGGAAAAAAAATACCCCACAAGAACTATTAACAGGCACTTCATATAAGAAAACATATAAGGATATCTTAACACAAAAAAAGTTCAGCTTCATTAATTACAGAAATAGAAATTAAGACCACTGTGAGATACTGTTCCACCTGTACCAGACAAAGCAAATATTTAAAAGTCAGATAATATTAAGTGTTGACAAGTATATGGAATAATGGGAACTCTCATCTAGTATTAGTAGGACAGTAAATACTGGTGAACACAAGTACTTCGAAAAACAGTTTTGTACTTCCTAATAAAACTCAAGATGCATTTACCCTAGAGTCTAGCTGTACGACTCCTAAAGTAAATGCCCTTGAGAAACCAACTCATGCACATGTGTACCAAGAGATGTGCATGAGAACAATTGTAATAGCAAAGAAGTAAAAGGAGCCAAAGTTCCAACAACAGCAGAGTGGATAAACTGTAATATAATCACTTAATGGACTATTATATTTCTATGAAAAATGGATGAACTGTAGACATATGAATTAACAGATGAATCTCAAATAAAATGTACAGCAAAAAAAAATTTCCCTTTAAAAAACACATTATTGGGAGTCCATACAAATAAAGTTCAAAACATAAGCCATTTATGAGTATATACGTATGTGGTAAAATTATAAAGAAAAGCAAAGGAATGGGTAACACAAAATTCATGTGAGTAGTTATGCCATGAGCAGTCATGAAGAATATCTGGTGGATATCTGAAGAATATTCACTGACCTCTAGAGTCTTCACAGTACTGGTAATGTTTTCATTCTTAGTTTGTGTAATGGGTTGGTAAGGTCATTTTTTTTTAATCTTGAAACTGTGTGTATATAATTTAATTTACATACTTTTGTATATATGATAAGCTTCAGAATAAAAATACAACAGCAAAGAATTTTCGAAGACTGTATAAGTAAGGATCACAAAACCTTACAGAAGTAGTTATTTTGAAGAAGCCAAATAACTTCTGATTTGAGCTAAATGCACCCAATGTGAAAATACACCAAGTTATTCCGGCTATAAAGTAACTATTAGCTGTAGTAATTTATTCAACCTCTAAATTAGAAATGACCTTAATAACTGAATAACTTTGAAGACTTCAAATAAAAGCAGGGTCCCTGGTCATTCAGGGAAGGTGTAACTGGTATTTTTCACTTGACTGAAGAATATCATTAACAAAATGTAAAAGTGTCTGATTAAAGTTATTTATATTTTCAATATATCTATACAACCAAGTGTACCTTTTCATCAAAATATTACTAATTTCTCAAACCAATCATAAATTTTAAGAGACCGAATTCAAAATTCAATGTTACCTGTCATTCCATGACTTCTCATTCTTCCCATTTTATATTCTGCTTTTAGAGATGGTAAAAGTGCTGCTCCAATGGCTATACCATCTAACATGGCACTGAACTTAAGAACAATAGGCTTCTTTTCTAAACCTTCCGGTAGCTGAGGAAATTCATTTGTTTCAACAGGAGTTTGATTAACACTTGTTGGGGTTTTTTCAGAAGGTAGAGGCGTTGCAATATCTTCTTTCACAGGCTGTGGGCTATAAAGCAAAAAAATAATTTTAAAGAGACACAATTAGCAAAGCCTGGGTGGCTCAGTTGGTTAAGTTTCCAATTCTTGGCTCAGGTCATGACCTCACAGTTCACGAGTTCGAGCCCTGGAATTGTGATGGCTCCACACTATCAGTACTTGGGATTCTCTCTCTCCCTCTCTCTCTGTCCCTCCCCTGCTTGTGCTCTCTCTCAAAAATGAATAAGCTTTAAAAATAAATAAATAAAAATAAAAAAGACACAATTAGAAAAGCTACCATTTTATTGTATAAAACTATTGCAATTCTCAATGTAAAATAGCAAAAGATCACTGTAAATAGATATTTTCTTTCTACTACCAGGTCACATTAAGACTTCCTTAAAAAGCCACTGGAAAATGATGATCTAGAAAAGTAAACAAGAGGGGCGCCTGGGTGGCTTAGTCGGTTAAGCGTCCGACTTTCCGACTTTCGCTTAGGTCATGATCTCGCGGTTTGTGGGTTCGAGCCCCACATCGGGCTCTGTGCTGACTGCCAGCTCGGAGCCTGGAGCCTGTTTCAGTCTGTGACTCCCTCTCTCTCTGACCCTCCCCTGCTCACGCTGTCTCTCTCTCTCCTAGAAATAAATAAAAAAAAAAACATTTTAATAAAAAAAAAAAGAAAAGTAAACAAGAATAACAACACAAACTTGAATATTATACTGTCAAGATCATTCATATCATTAATGTGAAGCTAGAGTTAAAACTCATGTTTGTCAGATTCCAAATTCTATGACTTAGTGTTGACTGTAATATTACTACTATTGCCACTACTATCACTGTTAATAACAACAACACTAACAACCAAATAACTATTTGAGTGCTTACTATGTGCCAGGTAATATTCTTAATGTTTTGTGTGTTTTATATCATTTATTCATTTATCTCACAAAAACCTTTGTGTAGGTACTGTCATCTGCTTTCCAAAGAGGAAGTATAGCTAGAAAGTGGTGAAACCAGGCTTTAAACTCATTATGACAAGAGACTCTTTTCAATTTTTGTTTTTAATGTTTTATGTATTTCTGAGAGACAGACAGCATGAGCAGGGGAGGGTCAGAGAGAGAGGGAGACACAGAATCTGAAACAAGCTTCAAGCTCTGAGCTAGCTGTCAGCACAGAGCCTGATGCGGGACTCAAACCCACGAACCGTGAGATCATGACCTGAGCCAAAGTCGAACACTTAACTGACTGAGCCACCCGGGCACCCCAAGAGACTCTTTTTTTTAACTATTGTGCTCTACTGCCAATACATTATAATAAGGACAAGTTCCCTAGTATACTTTTAAACTAAGGCTTATGTACATATTTTGGATTCCATATTTCACTGACAGGAGAAACATATTTAAGTATTGTTATTCAACCAGACATGAATATCACATCAGAATTAAAGATCTAGATACAATAAATAGAAATATCACTGCTTTAGGATACTGTAAAAAGACACACTGTTCTTCTAAGTTATAGGTTAGGAAAAAAGAATCATAAGACAATTTTTTTACCTTTTGTTTACCATCTTGTTATTAATTATTCATTAGTTATATTGCTTTGAGGACTAGGAATAAAGCTGAGCAATGCAGATCCATGAATGAGGGCTACAGATACAGGTAACAGAAGTCAATGTACAAAAGTCCAGTTTCTGTCCTTTAAAATACTTAGGTAGCATGATCACATCCTGCCTTGAACTATATACAACAATTTCCATGGGACATAAATGGCCACTGCAGTTTTTAAACCCATGCAGTCATAAATTTCAAGGAGTCTAAAGTTAATAAGGATTAATAGAGTCCTAGATTTTGTCAATATGTTTTTTGTAGTAACTCTTATGTTATCCACAATCTCTAGGATCTCATAAGCTTTAGTGATGCAAGAGATAACATTGACAATTACATCTGTGACAAAGTGCTTTATACCCAATATGATTCTCCTACACACATTTAGCTACTTTCCACCTGTATCACAGTTCATAATGGTCAATACTTAGATGAAATGCTCTGTGTCCCTCTAAACTATTATTAACATACCAAAGACCAACTTAACATATTACACAGAGCCACAGAACTTGAAGAAATTACTTACGCTGTAGAAGGCTGTCTGATGAGATCTGATATCTGCTTAGACAGTTGGTGGGAACTTCGAACCATCATGCTATGTAAGGTGGCAGGGTGCTGGGGAATGTTGATGCTGATAGCTCCTACTTTGAACACAGCAGCATTGTTAGTCTTCAAACCTCTCTGGGCACTGTAGAGGGCTTGTGACTTGGCAATACTACACTTCACCACAGTTCTATTAATGAAGAAAAAACAGACCATTAAATATAGCCCAATAAAGAGAAATGTTGAAAAAGTATTTTAAAAGCAATACAATACTTTTAAATCATTCAATGAACTAAATGACTTAAGATTTTTCATGCATTTAAATAGTATATTGAGGAAATGTTTTCTAATAACACTGAAATACATTTATTTTACATTGCACTGAATGTCATTCTATATCTTTAATAGAGTTTACAGAAGAAAATATATGTATTCAGAGGTAAAAGAATGAACACTGACATACTGCATGTTTACAATACACAAAATTCCATTTTTATTTTTCCTCCATTCAGAACTCCTCTCTTTGCCTCCAATTTATTTTAGGGATATGTACAACCACTAAGGAAGCACAGATACTGAATATATAATAAAATACTTTACTTCTTAGAATTTAATCAAAGGAATTCATCAATCATCTAATATGTTGAAAAAAATCAATAGGAAGGAAGAAACTTAACTTGCATTTTCCATTTTTCCAAATTTTCAACAAGTGGCAAAGAAATGACAGAATTCCAACTCATAATAAGTAACGACTATTTAGTTAAAAATTAGTAAGCTCTAGTGATACAGACATAAAGCAGAGATATTATCTTTATTGATTTCTGGTTCTCTCTTCCAGTGCCTACAACAGTGCCTTGAACATAGTAGGCACTCACTGAATTTTGTGAAATGAATGAGCAGAAAGAAGTACAGCAGAGGAATGTGTCCCAACATTAGAGCTGTGGAACTCCACAGATAACATGTGTTAAGTCATGTATGTAGAAGCCATTACAAAGCAGTTTGATGTATACAATTGAAAGTTCATGAACTATACCATTAAAGGCCTAGTTAGTAAAAAGATAGCTTTATATATATTTATAATATAAATATCATCTTTCATGTGGGCAAAGGATTCTTGAAAATAATTTAATAATTATTAAATTATTTTTAATATTAAATAATTTAATTATAATTATAAATAATAC